>NC_079153.1:116352706-116654439 GCF_947563725.1 Argiope bruennichi
TATATAAGATGAATATTGATACAAAGATTGATATCAACTTTAGACAATATGCAATCAGATTCAATAACATATTTCAAAGCATAAGCACTACTTTCAAATACAAAATTGGAATTTCACGTCGGCTCATTCAAAGGTGAACACCCTCGTTCCTATTAAATGCATAAACAAATGTAGAAAGACATCACGACATGTAAAGAGACGTCTGGAAATGCTATTTTATTACGAAAACTCTGTCTCGAAAATGAATTTAAAGGCAGAAACCTGTTCATAAGCGTTGACAAAAGCCCACTTAAATAAGCAGCTGCGACAATACCATATATTTTATAGCTGGATGTCCGGCATGAAGAACACATGTCATGAAAATAGGTGGGAGCGTTTATTCTAATTTCCATCCAATCGATTCTATACAAGCCTGTGATAGAAAGACAAAAGAAATGTTGGCAATATATGAAAGGATTTTGATATCGATAATATCTGAAATGGGTTGCAGTCTTCTCCTAAAAGAATCAAAGTGCTTCAATTTTAGTTTTCGCACACTCTTAAAGATAACAAGCATATGATTAAACTTTTTATGTAATGATTTAAAATATCGAAGGATGCGAAGTGCCAAATGGTAGAAAGAGATCGTCTAATAAGAGTCGATATTTTTTTAATAAGTTCTTAATTTGGATTAGAATAAATATGAAATTGGTAGCTCAGATTTTTGAAAAGGCTCACTACACTCAAAGAAACCTAACGACCTGTTTAAAACTGTAAAAGTTATACTAATTTGTAACACACAGTTACAAATGAATGTATTACATGTATTTCTGTGAAAAATCGATAAAGGTAAATGTTGATATTCTCTGATTAATTTCAGATTTCTTATAGTGGCTTGGTATACGAAATAGCTCCTAAATATCGTTATTTTGCACTTGTATTAGCAAAAATTGGCATTCTGAATAAAAATGTTTTTGTTTGGTTAAAATAAAGTTGCAACTTTTTAAATCGTACTTCATTATTCAAATATATTTGGATATATTATATCAAAATATGAGAAAAGTAACAGCACTTGAAAATAAACTGTTAAACATAAAATGATAGCGCATTCTAAAAGGAAAAAACGAAAGTAATAACAATATACAAAAATTGCTTGATAAATCTTACATAATCTTATATATATATTGTAGCAACTTGAACTGTTACGTTTTCCTGTCTGGTTCTTCTCTGCTCTCGTTTCTGCTCTCCTCAGAGTTTGTGTGCTTGCAGATATATATTCATAGTTCGAATGTGTAAAAATATAAACAAACATTCGTTTTTCATTCGTTTTGTATCAATATTCATCGAGGAATGTTAGCATTATCTAATTTTGATCTGTCATGTTAACATATATATATATATATATATAATATTGGAGTTATGACATTAAAATTCTGATTCATATCAATGTCTTATGTCGAAAGATCATTATATAGCATACGTCTACATCAAACCAATTTTTATCAATGTTAAATAATTTTTAATTAAATAAATGTTGCATTCAAGTGGATTTACGAATGGTTACCTAAAAAATAAATTTTATTGCTTAAGTTGTTAAAATAATTAAATGAAAAGTAAGTAAAAATGAACATTATACATTCTTTCCAAATATTTAACAACTAGTAACTCAAAACCCCATTATATATAGAATGCTAAGAGCTGGTCCCTTAATAATTGAGTGACATATTGAATACTTCTTTTTTTTTTATGTGTTTCCGAAAGAGTTGAACAACTGTATTCTTGAATGGAGAACTTTATTTGCGGCATTTCAGTCTCTGCAGTTTAAAGCTAAATTCTATTTAATTGCTTGTAAATGCGTTAATATATTATTCTGTACTATTTAACTGTAAGTGCACTCACTGTTTGCCGTTGGCTGGGAATATAAGAATTGGAAGAATATTAGAAGGAGATTTATGCATAATGCACTTTTACTTTCTTGCATACGAAGTATAGAGGAAAATATTGTAACAGACAAAAAATTCGAATTCGAGATTTTGGTGAATCTACGCGTTTCAAATCCCCTTGAATTTGAAAAATGCCTTTTTGGAATTATGTCTGTTTGTAAACAAAATAACTCAAAAGCGTTTTGAGTAAGAAAAATAAAATTTGAAATACAAATTTTAAACGAATTTCGAACAATATCCATTTAGAGGAAGTCTGTCAGTCTGGCTGGTCCAGTACAAATGAATTTGATAATTACAAAATGTAAAGAGATAGAAAAATAAAATTTTGTACTCTAGTTAAGATACTAAAATGTAAATCCTTATCAAACTTTGATCCGAATCTGTACGAGAGTTGTTTGTCTGTCTGTCTATAATTTCACATACATGAAAACGCAATTATTTAAATCAATAAAATTCGATGTGTCATCTTGGGACTGCAAGTGTAGTCCCTTGTTAAATTTTGATACCCATCAGTCGGAGAAAAAAGGCATCTAAAATACATGTTCCTCGATACTCTTACAATTGAAAAGTTAGGTTATGCTTGAGATTTATATTTAATAATTATTATTCGGCTAAGCCATGAAAGAGAGATAAAAAAATTTATTGAATAATAAACAAGAAAGTTTCGGGGACACCACTTCCGCTGGTTTCAAGTCATTTAAAAGAAACTTTGTCCTATAATTATCAGTCATTTCGCCAATGCAAAACACTCTCTGGTTCCTCCCCCCCCCACACACACACACACACCTTCTTCCCTCTTCCGTTTGAAAGAACGAAAAACTTTCAAACCGATTTTGTTTCAAAGTAAACAGAAAACTTCAAATCAAAGCTTCCCATCCGAAAATTGTCTCTTTTTTCTTTCTCGCTCTCTTTTAGCGCTAGCATCGTAATATCCAGCACTATTTCCAGATGCCGAAAGCTCTCTCAGATGTAGTGAGCGATAGCAAACGCAAATAAACGCGGAGCTGGAAAATTACAAAGAGTTCGTAAGAGTTGTTTTTTCTTCCGTCTGCTATCGCGAGGAAGTTCCATTTGAAATAATAAACACTCGTTCGGAAGAGAGAGCCCGCTATCGAGTGTATCGAACAACTTTTAGTTGAAAAAAGAAATGGACGGAAGGATAGTTATAAATAGGAATCTCCATCTAAGATTTCTCTTTGTGTTCCTTGTCGGCTGTTTAAGAGTCATAGATACTGTATATTTTGGTGTAGATTTTATTAACCTTATGCAATTAAGTTCGTAAATCTTGTAACTAGTATCTATAATGTTGTTTATCTTGCACTGAATGTAATCGTTTGGTTCGATAAATAGAAATGTATAGCATTGGTATTGGCGAATTGAACCTATTTCTTTTTTAGTTCAGAAATGTAACATATGTACATTCATTGGAGAAATGAATGAGTTTGTTTATTTACATTGAATTTGAATGTTGGATGGAAGATGGAATGGATACATCAGTCTATTCGAAAAAGGAAGCAAGAGAAGAATTTTCTAACACTGTATAAAGTATCCAAATTTCTTGAGAAAACACATTTTTCAAATCCTTTTTTGGTGCCAAAATTGTGGTTTTATAGATCTGCAAATGCTTTTATATATTAGATATTGTCGTTGTTTACATAAGAATCATTAAGTTCAAAATTGCAACTTTGAGATATTGACAATTTAAACTTTAGAAATTTTATGAAAAATATTAAAAATTGTTTTATAGAATTCAAATTCCTATAGAAGGTTTACTGATTATTTGATACCTTAAAGCTCTAATCGATAGCAATAATCTATTAAAAATACTTTTATGAGTTCGACTTCTCAAAATGTAAGCCGCTTCTTTTACTACTTTCGTGTTAGTAATAATTATTTAAATTTTTATATCCACGGTTTTATTTATTTTTATAAGAGCAAATTATGCTTTTTTGTATTAACAAAATTAACACAAAAAAGTATATTATTAATAAAAATTTATATTGGGATTGTAAATTATTACACTGCAATTGAAATCAGTAATAATAATTTAATTGTTTATATCTACCATTTGATTTATTTTTATCAGTGCAAATTTAACATTAATAAAATTAACCCTAAAAAGTATATTATTAAATATAATTTATATTTAGATTGTAGATTATCACATTGAAATAGAAAATAGCATTCAAGTTTTCTCTGGTATTCACCACATAAATCGTTCCTCAATTCATTGTAACAAATAATTAATACAAAAAAAAACATTTATTATTGCAATTCTTTTAATTTTGATCTAAGAATGTATTTTTGATATTCACAGACCAAATTCCGCTAAGAGATTTTTTTTTATCTCAAATGGATTATCTAGTTATTTTTCTTACATTCCCAATCGGGAAGATAAAATTTTTGATATTAAAACTGTTTTCCGATCTCATTTTTCTGTTAGATTGCTAAGTTTTAATTCCTTTACGAAATTTTTCCTCCGTGGATTACATTTTTCTCTAATATCAGTATACTTATAATCTTCCGAACTGAACGGCAAAATTATACGGTTTTCAGAAGATAACCTCAAGAACAAATAAATTACTCCATTTTGAATATCCATTAATTCTGTAATCGCCAAACTATCTGAAGTTTTCCGCAACACGCAGAAAAATCTGTAATGTAAGCGTTATATCCTTCATTTAAATTTCAAATAAATGCAGATTGCTTTATTACTTCGATTTTTCTACTTAAAATTCAAACAATCTTCTAAAGTACTTCCTCCAAGCTTAAATCTGGAATAAGGCTCAATTCGAGGCACGTGTCTCAAAAATGAGCAATTTTTTGAGTAAAATATTTCAGTAATTTCATTTTGCCCATGTATGAATTAAAAATAAAATCGATTATAAGGCATATTTCTGAATCATTTCCATTTTGGAAGGTAATGAAATGCTGCGATGAGCGACCCAAATTTTACCTAGAACTCCACTTCTCCGTTAGAAATATTTGAATTTCTAATGTCTTCCAAATCTATCAGTTCTAAAAAACGGTAAACTATGGTAATAAAATAAACGATTCTTAGAATTTTCAATATTTTAATTCATTTTCTTCTACATCTTATTCTCTTTTAAAGTTTTCCAACAGCAAAATTTTAACTACTAGTGCAATTCGTTCTTCAATTTAGGGCTGTGGTGACCTGATAGTAAGATCTTGGCTTCAGAACCACAGGGCTTCAGGTTCGATTTCCTATTCCGCCGGGTAAGCGAGTCTGGCTCACGTTAAATCCGTCGAAGCCAAACGTCCTCCCACTGGCATGGTCTGGAATTTTGGAGAGGGGGTGCCAGCTCAGGTGTCGTTCTCGTCATCTGACCGCGGCTCAAAATTATGAGGTCCGTTCTAAAATCGCCTTAGTATTGCTTCAAAATGGGACGCTAATATAACTAAACTGAACTCGTTCTCCAATTTAATCTGATAATGTAATTTTTTTCCCCTCAGATTCTCAAAAACCGAAATAGTGACGAGTAGCCATTCAAAATTAGGCTTGAAGATACAAATCCTTTCGTTTGTTTTGAATGTTGCTAGCCATAGCTTTAATTGATAATAACAGAAATGTTTGAAGTGCAGCATTTAATTAAACTGAAGGTCATGAAATTGCACTCTTCATTCAAACCATGAATGTACCAGATGTATATCTATCTGTATACCACTTCTGCCAAGTACTTTCAAACAATTAACAAAGACCTTCAATAATCTTGTCCTTTTTTTATTTTGTTTTAATTTTTTAATCTGTTTGATAATGCATTTGATGAGAAACGACTGCGGTAGGTCTGACCTCTGGTAATCAAGATTTTTTCGCCCTTCTGAGGTACTTATCAACACGTCGTTTCGGATGGAATGTGATATATGACGACACCTTCCCGCTGGTGCACATTGATGTATTTGCTATTTCGATGAAATCTCAGCCGCTAAGGTATGGAATACAAATGTGCCTCTTTCATGGATGAATTACGCGCCTTTCCTGTCTTGCAGCGTCTTTTAAGGACTGTCGCAAGAGCACTCACATTTTCGGGCCATTGAATTGAGATGTTATTTTTCTGTCTGCATCATTTCTGCTATTCGATTAAGTGTCTAACATTTCATATTAGGAAATAGGATATTTATTTGGCGGTGGATGATTTCGTTGGGGCTGTGGCAACATCGCTTTGTACGTGAGTCTTGCACTTAGCGCCTGAGCTCAGTGCGGATTGAAGTATTTTGAGGCCCCCCCTTTTAATAAACTTAATTTAGCTACACATTTTCAATATGCTAATGATTTATTTTATATTAACCATTTCTATTTTATTAACTTTCTTGAGAATGCATTTGTGCTAATTTATACATTACGAATCCGAATGCTAAGCATCTATGTTGCGCTATACATCATTGAAAAAAGTAAACGCTAGTTATTAACTCACCAATATTCACGGCCAGTCCTGTGTTTGTGTGTATATGTGTTTACGAAAATTACCTTTTGATATATTTCGTTACCAAAATTGAAGTTTGGGTTCTTCAAATTCCCATGGATAGTTTCAAACATTTGTCATTTCTTTTAAATTCTATACCTACAGTGACGAATTGAGATATATGCGCAGATATATCAGAAAATTATATGTGTTTCATATTTCTTAACCATCATCTTTAGTTGTTTGAAAGAAATTCTGGGAAAGTGAGATGTGAAAACAATATATTCAATTAAAATATGTCACAATACAATACAGTCCAACAAATAATGAAATTTCAGTTTCTTTAAGATGTTTACCAGTCATTCAAAAAATTTAGATAAAAATTCGGTTAAGATTAGTTAAATTTAATTAAAAGCCCTGTCTATATCTTTTATTCTGTATGTGATGATCCAATTCTTTGTACTTTTAAATTCAATTTAAAATTAAATTTGTTCTTCTTTTGGGAACTGCAAAAGCATTTGCTACCACTGAATCTAAATTCTTTTCTGTTTTTCATTTCTGTAAAACAGACGCATAGAAAATTATGCATGAAATTTTAATTAATTAAAACATAAATCTTTCAAAGAAGAAAGTAACGAAAGACAGAGAACAACAACTGAACTAATCGACTTGGTAGGTTCTAACTACTAATTACACGGTTAACCATTTGTCTGCCTGAGTGTAAACCTTTCAAAATTACAAAACAAATACCACTTAAGGATAGTAAAATTTATAGAATAAATTTTTATATTTGTTATTACAAATTAATTCATATTCCGTATAAAAATTAATTCATATTCCTTAAAAATAAAATTCGAATAATTTAATGTCGGTAAACGAGAACATCATCATATGTAAATTAACTTTTATTAGTAAAGTATACATGCACCATATTTTACATACCATAATTCTATAAAAAATGTAATCAGAATTTTGAAAAATAACTGCCCTAATATTTTCTGGTTTTGGGGTCGAAAATATTTTTACCTAACACACATATCACAGACAGATGTTTTAAGGCGATAGCTATCTTCTTCCAAAACTGGTATCCATCTGTAACACTAAAAATTCGCTCCTTTACACCAAATTCTCTCCAGCGGAAAAGATTGGCTGCCAGTTGGCATGCCTGATCTCCAGAATAAACACGTTCTTTGTGCGCGCTATCCGCTTTCAGCAGCTTACGGCTTAAGGCCGCAATCTTTACACGTCGTTAAAGACTCGCCTTCTTGTGTTTAGCCCGGGTACAAACAATTCTCTGCAAGAGATTCTCTTTGTTATTCCCAGCGCCGTCATTTTTCTTCTGTGAGAGAAGTGAAATCCATACGGGTGGTCTTTAAGAAGCCAGCTGTTGTAAGCAAATGGAAAGTACACAGTTTGGGTTCTGAATTAAACAGAAAAAACGAAGTTAATGAGATTAAAAATTAGTAGAAGAATTGAAGAGAAATGCAAGAGAGATGTCTAAATCAAGGGTTTTAAAATGGCGGCCAGTTGGCAACCGGCCCTAAAACATATATTTTTGAGCCCATTCAAATATATAACAATGCAGAATTATTTTTAAAAAAGGAGGAACAGATTTAAACTGTTTATTTTTAATGAACGATCATTGATAGATACACATACGGTACATCACTAGAACATCGCAAGTTTTGTTGTTGTTGCTGCTGTTTTTCATTCGGTAAAAGTGGAGATGTTTCTTTTTACAAAAGATTCTTTGGTGAAAGATGAGTTACCATTGGATCCATTGTTGTAGTGGAATGTGCATTTCGTTTGTAAGTACAGTAAAGAACCATTTCGTCATAAACAGATTTTCACTAGGTACTAGAAATTTTAGGAGCATAAATGGATATGCTCAAGGAAAAGCACTGACCGTCCTCGAACGTCAGATGAAAATATCTTAACTTTTTTCGAGTGAGATCCAGTGCAGTTCTTTTTTAAGTCAAAATTCAAAGAAACTGAGAAAATATTTACAAACCAAGTTTGAAAACAATCGATTTGGCATATGAAATTATTTTCCTGTTCCAAACACTTATCGATGCAAGCAGTTATTTTCAATTACGAAAAGTATAATTCTCTTATCAGAATTAATAACATTCACCTTGGATCAATTTTGGAATTAATCGCTATAGTAAATAGGAAAAATTGGAGTGGGAGTGAGAATATATAGTATATTAAAGTGGAAAGTTTGTAGTAAAGAAGAGATGTGAGGAATCAAACATTCTGTTTACCCTTATTCTTGTTTTTAGCACTTTAATTGGCACAACGTGCAAATTTGTTTTGGTCTACTGGGCCATAAGTAACAGCTGATTTATTATACACGCTAAATCATAAAAATCTTGAAGTGCTGTTTTTTGACAAAACAGCCACACATAATGCCTTTAAACATAAACCGCGAATTACGAGCGCTCTTAGTTAAAAATAGTTAAGTAGACCGGACGGACCTGCTTCGAAACACGGTATCTGTTATTGTTCTTTATTCTCTATTTATTTATTCATTCTGTTAGCAGCACGGTAAAAAGCAAAGTAATATTTATAAAATTGCTTCTACCATAGATTTTAATTCAACATATAGTTATTTATTTTTTATAAGAAATTTCGGCAATAACGAGGGGAAAAAAACAAAGCTTCCAGAAATTAATAGATGGCACACTGTCCGATGAAGAAGATAATCAATCCCAAGTTTCCACGGGCGAATCTGAATCCGAATTCAGCAATTCGTCATCAATTGGCGATAAGCCATTAATAAAAAAAGGGGAGGGTGGAATGTGTCATAGACATAAGGCCAACCAACTTATTTTGTTCGGTAGACTGCACGTTGCCAGTTATTATGCATTTATGCGGCCCATATGAACCGGCGCTGAAGTACGAATAAAAAAGCAAACGATTTCACTTGAAGCATTCAGGATTCATACCGCCCAAACCGATACATTTCCTGTGAAATATAATTCACGTCATGATTAAAATGTTAATATGACGTTTTCAAAACAAATATAAATCATACAATATACATTTTTCTGCAAAAATATGAAAAAGGTCTAAGTTTATGAGAACCATAAGGGAAAGATTTCTCTGTTCATCCATATAAACTTGTATCTCGTTTATTTAGCCAGTGTTAGCATTTGAATTTTATACATGCTTTTAATATCATTCAATCAAGTTTAAAACCATAAAAATGAAATTTATTGTAGATATTTTTATACATACACTGTCCCATTCGGAAAATGGTAATAGGAAATCTGAAAAGAAAATTTTTCCATTTTCATCTTTCTCCATTTTTTTTAATTTTTTTTTTTTTTTTTTACGAATCAAGAATTTTAACTACACTTTTGTTAAGACAGTTAACAAAATTATTGTTAAAATTAGTTTCATATCATCTAAAATTTTGTTCCATATCAAAAATTGGAAAACACGTAAGAAAATTAATCACTTATTGTATTTATGTTACTTATATATTTTTTGTATATGCTTATAGTTTTAAGTACATCGTTTTTTAAGTAGTTTTTTTAAACCTGTTTTCTAACCGATTATTTTAAACGATTCATTTCATTTTCTTAGTTATTGATGCATTTAAAATTAAACATTGTTAATGAATCGATCTGTTCATGATGAATCTGAGAAAATTTTGTTGACAAATTCTTGAGATATTACATAAATTAAGAAAGATATTGTTTAGTGCCCATAAGGTTTAAACGCTCAGTGACTCGGTTATCAGTAATCATATTGTAAAAAAATGCTTTGTTTCAGTAAAAAATATTATTATATTAATTGCAGATTAATCATTTACACTTTAATTTAAAGTATAAATTCTACGGGAGCTAACAGAAAATGAGAGAGATACATATTACGTTATGACTGAAGGCCTTTATAATATTATGAGTGAATTATATGACTATCAAAATGTAAAGTTTTAAAATATTTTGATGAAGGATCTATTAAAGTAGGCATTGCGTAATATATTTAATTATTAAAATTTAAACGAACCTTTAGATTAGCGAACCAGCTGGTCGTCCAAGGCGGCTAGTTAAAAATAAATTATATTTTCAAATAATTATTCAACGAGTTGTAATGAAGTGTTTTAACTCATGGGAATCTAATTCATTATTTTTGTATACCTTTATTTTTGGCTTTATATATGCTTGTAACGATAGAATTTTGTGATCGATCTTTTCACTCTCCTCCTGATGTGCTAAAGATTTGAAATTTCATATATTTATGTGTTCTCGATAACATTATAATTTTTTAATATTTTCAATCTTTAAATAGCCATTTATTTATCAATTTGATTAAATTTTCGTTCGAAACAAGTGGCGACATCTGATAGTGAATTAAAGAAAAACAGATTTCAGTATTTCAAAGTATTTGTCAAAATTAATTATGAATTATTAAATTAGAAATAGTGTTACAAAGTTAAAATTAATTATTCTAAACTTTTTCTTTTACTTAAACTTTTACTTTTTTACTTTATGAAATACTTATTATAAAGTTATATATATCACAGTTGTGACGCATATAAATAAAATTATATTTTTGTACAAAATACATTGATTATAAGTAATAGTAAATGTTAAACACAAAGAGGTTGCTATAATTTTCAATGTCAAATAATTGCTGCGCTATCGCTTTTCCATCATATAACATAAGTAACTTTTTCATTTGGGTACATGCAAGAAAGTAATTGGAGAAATACTGCCGATATTTTTTTGTTATTTTTATTTTTAAAAACTGAATTACAAAAAGGAAAACTGCTTCATCATCCTGATGAGATAAGAAAACATTTTATCTTTAAAATTTCCTCTTGGATCAAGTAATACTCTATATTTTGGATAACTGCTATTTGACAAGCAATCATCATTAAAAGCTTTACAGAAAAAAAAATTCTAGCAGGATTGATATGGTTGGCCTCTTCCGGTCGGCTATTGATGGGATTAAAGAGCGATCCCCTCACCCGTATTATTAGTGGCAAACGCACACATTTAGTGTCAATTAACGATGGTCAGCACGCATGCCCGCCTCTGTCCCCAGGGAAGCGTCTTTGCCAGTAATGGACTTTATCTCGCCTCATCATTTCAAGAGCGCGCATTGATCCCATTCAGCTAAGACCTGCTAGGCTTTACGACTGAAGTCATACATTTGGGATGCGTTACGTAACTATTAAATAAGTATAGTGCTTTTAAAATTTTGATTTTTAAATAGTAAAATAGAGAGAGAAAAATATTGTTTGGATTTGTGATATAGTTATTTTGCACGGAAATATCTTATGTTAGTGGTAAGGCAAGAGAAACTTAAAGGCGTTTCATACAAATTACATTGAGCTTGGAGCATCCAATAAAACATTTTGTATTAGAAGAAATAAATGGTTCCCTTTTTTAAATTTAATTGAAAGAGCCTACAAGTCTTTTTACATACATAATTAAAGAATTTAAGCAACTTCAAAGCCAGTCAAACGACATCAACAGACAAATAATTTAAATTCATTCTAATTTGAGATTAAATATCATGACATCTTTTGTCTTCTTTACAGCAACAGTTTAATAGAGCATAGAAAACTCAAGCCTTGGTTTGTGATTAATAACCTATCTCGAAATTCAAAGCTCTAATTATCATGGAAATATTGACTGTATAAATAATTTTTATTATTGCACTTGATTATTGTGAGCATGTGATTCTTATTTTCTCTCTTTTTTATTTACCGAACCGATGAGCAGATGTTAAATTAATCCATCTTCGCACACAAGGTATACACATAGACATTTGTTATTTGGTGAATGGGCCCCTCATTGAGCGAACTGTCATGTGGTCAATTCTATTGCCCATATTCTTACTCAATGCCCTAATTTTACTTCTGATCGTTTAACTCACTTTCATTTGCCTATTTTAAATCTACCTGGTGGGTGAGAAAACCTCACTCAAAACTTTTTGACTTTTTAAAAGCCATTGATTTTTTATGGCATTTGATTTTTTTAACTATAACGTGATAAATCATTGATCTTAACTTCTGACGTTTTACATTTTATCCTTGTTTTATTTGCGCATTTTATACTGGAACTGTTCAAAAAAATCCCTGTGCATGGCACAGCTTGTCCTAAATTGCCCTTCCTAAACCACACCACACCATACCATACCATACTTGTTCTAAACGACACCATATCATACCATACTTGTCCTAAACCACATCGTACCATAACATCTCGTTTTAATTAAATTTACACCTAACCACTAAGACTTGAATCATAGAAGCACATAAACTAGCCTTCATATAAGAGCCAGGGCCATCTATTTTTCCTGCAATTCAGACAGCTCTTACATGTTTATCATTACATTTCCATCTCTAAGATAATCTTTACACACCATTCTATAAGCGTCCGCCCTATGAAATCTCATCGAGCGCTTTCTACATATACCTGATCAAAGCTGTCATTTCCACAGGGCGTTTTCCTGCAAAATTGCATGAATCCCATTACTACAACCTAGAACAATCTATCTCTTTTCATCTAACACGGGTCATTAACACTTGTATTTCCATTCAGACTGTACATGCAAAGCAAATCCATCACTTTTGGTCCTATATTGTCAATGTTTTTTGTCAATCCTTGTGCACCACCAAGTACAGCACAAGGCTTACAGAAGTAAGTAGAAACAACTACATACATAGATAAAAATATGTACATATAAAAATAAGAATAAAAACAACAGGAAAAAATAAACAACAAAATTAATTAAAAATTGAAGCAGCAAAAGCAATAAATTGACAGAATGAGAAAAAAGCCATTTTGTGGTCGACCAAAACATGAAGCGGAGGTGGAACAACAGGCATCTAGATCCATAATAAAATCTCTTCTCCCTTCAGTAAGTTTGGAGCAATCAAAAAGCAAGTGTCCGACATTTTGAACTCCACCACGCTGCAAGAACACAGATCAGTGTTCGATAATCCAAATTTCTTGAGATAGTAATTGAAATTACCGTGTCCAGTAAAAAATTTTGTTAAGTGAAAATCACTGAAAAATGCTTGTTATTTAACCTTTGAGAAATTGTGGGGAAAAATAATTTGGTTAAAGAGGCAGTTGACGAATTTTGGTACAGCTCGTTCCATAAGAGAATGGTCTTTTTGTGATTCTCATTACGAATGTGAGATTTGAGAATGCTCATAGGATCAATGATGTTTAGTTTTGTAGCTTGCTTTGCTCTTTCATTCCCTAAAATGCCAGAATGACCTCGGACATGTGAAAAACAGACGCTAATTCCTCTTGATGAAGTTTTTTGAATACTCGGAGCCCTAGTTAAATGCAGTCTCAACTAGGGCTGTGCCGATTTTCGATTTATCGAAAAAAAATCGATCTTTTTGAAAAATTTATTTTTCGAAAAATATCGATCTATCGGAATTATGATCTTGAATAATAGTTCACGATAAATCGCGATACAATAAATAGATATTCACAATTAATTCGTTTTGATTATCGGTTAGTGTTTATTTTTGTTGCTCTTCATTCTTTTTCATCTTCATACAGAATTTTTGTTGATATTTCTATAAGTACTGTCATATTCTGATATATAAAAGCACTTGTTTTAAACATGTCATTTTGGAATAAACTGTTTTCTGTTTCCTAACTGAATGATACCATTAATGAAAAATAATTGCGGTTATCCGAATGTTGAAGGCTGCTCTTTGTTTAATCGCTAAATATTCATCGTCAGAAATAAAAGCAAAAACGATTAATTCAGATTAAATTTACAATTTTATTCGTAGCTCGCATTTTCACACTTAAGCATACTCGCAAAAAAAAAATCTGTTATTCTTCCGCTTTCGCCTAGTAACTCACGATAAATCGATATTCACTATTAATTTCCGTTTTCGATTTCGTTGTGGTTACCGACTAGTATTTATTTTCGTTGCACTTCATTATTATTGACCTTCATACAGAATTTTTGTTAATATTACTATAAATGCTGTCATATTCTAATATATAAAAATACTTGTTTTAACCCTTTAAAGGGCCATTTTTTTCTAGTCATATTATGTTAAAATATTTTTAGGCTTGAAATTAGAATAAGAAAAGGGATTCATTTAGCTTATTAGATAAATTTAATTTGATTAATTAATTAATTTGGTTCATTAATAATTAAGTAACAAATCAAGACACATCATTTTGTGTAAGATAAAGAACTGAAGCATCTAAGTTTCTATCTTTATAAAAAAATTTGTCAGAACTTATGCCAACCTACATAATTTCATACAAAGATTGGTGGGTTAAACGATTAAGATTCAGTGGGAAGCATACCTCCCACGGCCCTAGAAAGGGTTAAACGCAGTGTTATAAATTGTCACTTGCAGACATTGCTTGGAAATTGACACACTTTATTAAAGGGATTTTAATAAAATTACTTTCTAATATTCCTATTAAAAAATATTTTTATAATTTAAATTGAAATGTGAAGTCGTTCTGATCAGTCAGTACGTCAAGAGATGTTATTTATAATAGCTATAAATATATAATGATATCACGATATATCGAAAAATATCGATATGTGTTAGACGATATATCGCGATGATGAAGTTCCGACATCGCCCAGCCCTAGTCACAACATTTCCTAGAAAATCCACTGTTTCAACCTTAAAACTATAGATCCTGAAATTTTTAAATCAGAAGAATAAATCTCGAGCGTTCATCAAATTATTTCTCTTGTCAAACTACGCCATCTAAAAATAGCATCAGCAAATCACATTCCGTTCCTTAACTCCAAACTTTTCAACAAAGCCTTCACTACATCTAATGGGCTGGAAGGTATTTAATTTCGAGTTAGTCCACAGCTTTAATTAAAAGTGCTCGGAACTTCCATTCTGACTAGATTTAACTACGAAGGTTTAGCGAAGTATGCAGAAAACAAAGGGGAAATTAAAGCGCTTATCTTAATTCGATTTGCGAAAAGCGTTAATGGCTGGGACCCAACATCTGTCGCATCCTCAAAGCATCCACGGAGGAAAAAGAAACTGCAGTTTCCTAGTTCAAAACTGCTCAACCTTAATTGTTGTTGGAGAGGTTTTTTTATTGGATTTTTTTGGATAGAAATTTTGCGCTATCTATCAATTGTTGATGAAAATAAATCTTGTTAGCCATTAGTTCGATGATTGAAATAGAAAATATTTGAAGACTGGTTCTCTATTTTGAGCAGAATTCATCAAAACTTTTTCTCAATTTTGGTGATTTAAGAGGAAATCTTTTGATTATGCTAGTGGGTTTTTTTTAATTAACTTCTTTTCTTTCTATTTTGAGGCGAATTCATCAAAACTTTTTCTCGATTTTTGGTGATTTAAGAGGAAATTTTCTGATTACTCTAGTATTTTTTTTTATTTTTTTCCCCCAAAGTTCGTTATTTTGGGGATAATTCATCAAAACTTTTTCTCAATTTTTAAGGATTTAAGAGGAATTATTTTGATTATAATAGTGTTTTACTTCCTTTTTATTTTCATTCATAGTTCGCTATTTTGGGGAGAATTCATCAAAACTTTTTAAGAGGAAATCTTTTTATTATACTAGTGTATTTTTTTTTTTTACTTCCTTTTTATTTTCTTCCATAATTCGCTATTTTGGGTAGAATTCATCAAAACTTTTTCTTAATTTTTGATGATTTAAGAGGAAATCTTTTGATTACTCTAGTATTTTCTTTTAGCTTTTTTTATTTTCTTCCAAAGTTTCTTATTTTGGGGATAATTCATCAAAACTTTTTCTCAATTCTTAGTGATTTAAGAGGAATTTTTTTGATTATAATAGTGTTTTATTTTACTTCCTTTTTATTTTCTTCCGTAGTTCGCTGTTTTGGGGAAAGTTCATCAAAACTTTTTATTAATTTTTGATGATTTAAGAGGAAATATTTTGATTATACTAGTGTTTTTTTTTGTTTCCTTTTTATTTTCTTCCATAGTTCGACATTTTGGAGAGATGTCTTCAAAACTTTTTCTCAATTTTTGGTGATTTAAGAGGAAATATTTTGATTATACTATTGTGGGATTTTTTTACTTCCTTTTTATTTTCTTTCATAAAAATATGCAAATGTAAAATATTGCATCCATTAAAAAACCTCGGTAACGACATGTTTAAAAAATTACATATTTGGAATCCCTTGGAATCCAGACGAAAGGTCTTTGGAATTGTGTCTGTCTCAGACAAAAATACTCAAAATCAGAAAGTGTAGGACGAATGTAATTATGTCGCTTTTATTCAAAAATTATAGATCTTTGTCAAATTTTGAACGAAGTCTGTTACCTCTGTCTTACTGGAATCCAGTTTCAAATGCACTTGTATCCACAGCTAGAGAATCTACTATAAGCATTTTATTATAAAATTTAAAATCAACGTATGGTTTTCATGAATACATTCAATATATTTATAGTATAGAATACATAGGAAATTCATTTTCTGAGTGCCTTTCTTCATACGCAGTGTCCTTGTCTAGTATCCATCTCAGGAATCAGTATCCAGTAACAGCTTTCTCTTTCTCCCTATCGATGATTTTATACTCTCTTGGATTATACAAGAAGTAATTGATTGTTTTTAAAATAATTTCTACAAAACTGCTACACTGGTTTTGTATAATTTCTAGTAGCTTCTACACTTATAAAGCACTGAAAAAACCATCGCATTGTCAACAAAGTTTATGCATCACGAATGAAAGAAGTAGCGCAGCGAGTGTGTGACAACCAAAGAAAGCATGGTTTAATTTTTTTGCCTCGAGTTGTATTAAGAGTAAATGGCGATCACAACATAATAGAATTCATTCATTCTTTCATCGAATTTGGAATTAAAATTGATATTTTTAAGTCAATTTTTGCACTAATATTTTGTATTTATGAATCCAGCAGGAACTGTCACTTGAGATTTCCGTATCTATCCTAGGCCCTGAAAGAATATTGATGAGTTATTGCTTATAATGTTCTATATAGAAGCCTTACTTTATGTTTTTTAAGTGTCCAACAGGTTTTTAAATTCCTGTTTATATGGTTTAGTTCTGTGATAACTGGGTGACTGTTTGTAATTTAAACAAAGATTCCAGCAGATTTGTTAAGCAGTAATGATCCACATAAATAATATACCGTTGAATAAATGCTTTCAATTAGCTTTAACATCTGATTTTTATGAAAGAAATACATAAATGGACACACAGCTAATATAGTAATTCTGTTTAAAGTGATTATAAATAGATAATGAGTTTTCTTTATAAAAATCATTTATACGGTCGGTTTCAGTCATCAACAAGTAATTATGAAACATTTCATCCTTGATCAATTTCCGTCGTGTATTTTATAAATAACGTTTATAATGCGATTTAAGCTAAACGTTAATGCTCGAAGGACATAACATCTGTCGCATCCTCAATCTAGCATAAAGCATCCGTCGAGGGAACAGAAACTGTTGATTTCACCATTGCCGGTTTCCTCACTCAAAACTGCGCATCTTTATTATTATTATTATTATTGAATTCTTTTATCAGATTCAAATTGCGTGCAATTTATCAGTTATTAAAAAGAATAAATCTTATTAGAATCAGGCGATTGTTGAAATACGAAATATCTTAAACGTTGGTTTTTTTTCAAGAAGCAATTTTTTTTTTTTTTTTTTTTTTTTTTTTTTGAAATACAGCAACTTAAAAAATATTTCGATAAAATATAAAATATTTTGATATAATTTTTTATTTTATTCATTAACATTCCATTTTCAGTATAGATATACTTTTATTTTGCGTTGATATATTGCTTTGCATTCTAAATAAGTTATGTAAAAGTTCACTTTGATTTTTACTTAATATTATATTTCTTCAGATTAATTTTTTTAGTTCGTTTAATTTATCACTATCTTAGATCCCCCGGGGGGGCACCTTGAAATGAGGATGAGATACTTCCGGCATGGTGGTTGGATCTCGCCACCATGGAGGGTACACTAATAGGTGGAGAATCTGACTCCTCCCATCGATGACGGGACGTACTTCCTTCGGGCTTAGGACTCACCCACAGTTCCCGCCAGTGTTGCTGTTGCGGTAGTCCGGTCATTCAGTTTTATGGTTTAAATCCGTTACCTTCGTGGCGGGTCGGAGAGTCAGATGGCTGACTGACTTATCACTATGTTGACTGAACATTATTTTAAAGACACTTATACTTTACAATTGCTTTTATTAAGCATTGCTTCTAGCGAAATTCATTGGAGAAAATCCACCAGAAACTATAAACTTGACATTAATCTTTTCATACTTATATTTACCATAACATAAAATTAGTGTCATCTAAGTTTTATAGTTGAAAAGAATTGTAAAATCAGAATTTCAAAATTTTGAAACGCATTTACATATCCTAGACAATAGAAAAATACCTCTACCTCTAAATCTGAAAACTATAAACAGACAATTGTTTAAAGATGTTGGTTATTTTTTTATTCAAAAGCGATTTAGTAAAACTCTGATAAGTAGTTTTTCAAAATGTATGAGAGATTTTTTTGTTCTTTTTTTCGTTTCGAAACATCTATATGTTTCGCACAAATTTTAAATGAACTAAGAGGCAACTATCTTTTCTATGCCTATTTTTTTTTTTTTCTAAATATTATTTTCTAGAATGTTTTATGTAAAATTTATGTATTCTTATAAACAGCCTTTATATTTTATTGAAAGGAATTCTGAATATAATAATAAATAAATATTCTAAATCACTAGTTTTAAAACTAGAAACAGCAATTTTAGGGAAGACTGTTGAAAATCAATCACATTACACACAAAAAAGAAACATTTATACATTTTTTTTCATCAAAATTAGATGTGCTGTCAAAATATTTAATAGAATTTATACCTATAGATGCAATTTCCATCTGTCATTAAGGAAACTAGTATACGAAATATATTTTTAATTAAATTTTTGATAAATACGGTTTTTAATTTATTTAAAATTAGATTCAAATATTTTTTAACCAAAACATTTATGTTATTAAACTTACTGACCTTAAAATTATTAAATATTCTTGTTTAAGGAAACGCATAGATTAAGTAATTCCTGTTTAATTTTTTAAAAATCTTATACAAGCAATAAGTTATGATTCTTTTTAAAGTGTTTTTCGGAGAAAATAATTGATAAAATCCACAATTTATTTCTCTTCTTTCTATCCGCGAATGTGCTTCATCAACTTGAGCTATTCGAAGCGTATTGAAGACAAATTTTGCTACGTTGGTTTTCCTTTTTATAGCTTACCGATAAATGGCACACCTGCGCTTCGGGCAATACATCTATCATCTCTCAAAGCAGAGAAAATGGGTCAATATTTGAAATCTAACTAGCTAATTCTGTATGTTGTGTGTCGGGGGCGTAGCTCAGATGGTAGAGCGCTCGCTTAGCATGCGAGAGGTACCGGGATCGATACCCGGCGCCTCCATTGATTTGCTTTATTTTCCAATTTTAAAATTACCTGAATTGATCGGGGAAAAATACAAACAGTGTTCCGTACAATAAGTATTTACAATTTCTTTTAACTCTTTGCACTCGAAAAAGTAATTCGATATATAATTATGTTGTTTATTATCTCCCTTGGATTGAACACCAATTCAAACCAAGTCCAAGAGATCGGGGAAAGAGGGATGCAGTAGCTTCTGAGGGTAACAACCCTTGAAATTTATATTATAAAAGGGGGATAGATTCTAACGAGGGTAGAAGTCTGACTTTAGTTCATATGAAGATGACAGTCATACACTCGCTGGCACAACTCTTTTTCACAGGGCCGTAATAGCCTAATTGGTAGGGCGTTGGATGCGCGTCTCTTGAGTTGTGAGTTCGAACCGCAGCGGTCGAAGACTCTCCGTGTGTGTGTGTGGTGGCTGGCGCACGTATAAATCTGTCATGGTCACAAAATTCTCCATATCGAGAGTAATGCCACTGAGGGTACTGGATCAGAGGTGAAAATTCTCTGGTTCAGGTCTAAATCACGATTTGTCGATGAGTGAATGGGGTGCATGAATGAAACCCGCCCCGTAAAAAGGGTTGTGACGTGTGTGTAGCTAAGTCGTACTCTTGGCCCTATATGGCGCTACTTAAAAACAAGAGGCTCACCCTTGACTTAAATTCACTGACTTCTAAAGACACTGGGCTTGTCTATGACAAGCTCTATTAAAAACAACGACTCCTTTTTACAGGGGGAGTTCTTTCACACACCTCACAAATAGAATGCATGGTAAAGAACAACCATGCCAGAACCAGGACTTGAACCCGGGATGCCCAGATCACAGGGAAGGCACGCTACCCCTAGACCAGGAAACCGGTTATGCATAATTTTTCTCTTAATATAAGGACTTCTTTATAGCTTCGAAAAATGAATATTTATAATTGTTTTAAGTTGAATTTCTTTGGAAAATTAATCTACATCTTACTATTCTGTAGGTGTTTTTAACAATCAAAATTGAAAAATAAATAAATAAAACGTCAAAATGTTGCACCATATTAAATGATGAGTGAAAGGCGGCATCCGAGTGCAAAGGGTTAAAATTCTAAAACTTCCTTGGTTTAAAACAAAAATGTAATTTTCTCTAGCAAGATAGCTATAATTTATTTATAGTCATCTGTTCCTTTTTTGAAATATCTTATCTGAAGTACTATACATTCTGGGATTTGGAAATCCTCCGCACTTTTATGCAAGCATGTAAAGTACATGCTTGGCACGAAGCGTGGGGGGGGGGAGTGACTCTTTAGTTTAGCACAAATTGAGTGTCAAATAGCAAAAGGGAGGTGACAATCAGTATTTACCCGTGTTGTGTTTGAAAGACGTCTACTAATTTTAAAACAATTCCGTACTTCTTTCAAATTAAACAATTATAAGCAATTCTTTTTTCTAAATCCTGATCCCCTCTGTTTTATCGCAAATCTTCAACATTCTGTCATCCAAAATCCGATGAATGGGCAAAATCGGCCCTCTCAATATCTCCGCTTTATGAGAATCCATTCTCGTTCGTTCTCCGAAGATCAGCAAGGTTATCGGACGAGGGCCTCTCACTCAGCGCTTTGTAAAAGAGTTATGGGGCCCACGTCTTCCACATCATGATAGATGGCAGCGCGGAGAAAGTGCCTCCACTGAATTTTAATTAATATCCTCTTCGGATAAGGCAAGGACAGAGTCGATGAGCTTGAGTGGCTTGGAAAGTGTCTCAGACTGTTTTGATCTTGATGCATATATCTGTCCTCTTTATGATTTCATGGTTGAGATTACTTTTATTTATTTCTTTTTTTTCTGCAAAAGAATTGTTCCGTATAGAAATACAAGGAAAGAACAAAACTTCGCATTATTAAAAAGACCAAACAGGATTTGTTAACCCCAAATAAAGCCCAGTAGATTCGATTGATTGAAGTTGTGTCTTGAATTTGAATTAAACATTACGGATCATTTTGCTTTTTATTTACCGGTGAAGAGTTCCTGTGACAAAAAGGGCTTTTTAGAAGCGATTTCTATTTGAAGTTTGTTTCAGAAAAAGTATCTTTCGCAACTACTATATTACCTACAAAATAAAATAATTTTAATATGATCACATAATGAATTAAAGAAAGAAAAGAAAAAGTAATAACAAAGTGCAACATTTTAGGTAGATTCCTATAGGAAGACTACTTATTGCAATGGTTCTCATGACAAGACTTCAGAAAACTTTCTGCAGTTCTTCGCCGATCATGATCCCTAGACACTTCGTTCAGAAATATAGGGTGCTCATTAATTATTGTCGGAGTTTCCGTACCTCATAACTTTCGAATAAAAAATATTACGCAAAAACAAATTACATATTCGTAAATTACAACTCAAAGAATTTTATTAATGATATTAAAATGTAAAGCTTGCACAATTTGCACTTTGTAGGCATTCAGTTGAAGGCGGTTATGGAGAACGTTCCATATCGTCGTATGTGATCGGTCTTCCCGCTCCCTTTCGGTGTAGAACGCTACCAGTTTCCTGAAATTGTGTTAACCAGCGTTTGATAGAATTATCCGAAGGATCTTTCTTGTACGTGGTCCTGAAGCGACGTTGAGTAGTTATGACTGATTTAGTTTCGAAAAACCACAATACACACATTGCTTTTTCTTGCACGGTCGCCATTTTTATTTATGACGTCATAATTACCCAGACTGCAAATGCGCTAAGATCGCATTTTTGCCACGTAAAATTCTTTGAGTTGTAATTTACGAATACGTAATCGGTTTTTGTGTAATATTTTTTATTTGAAAGTTATGAGGTACGGAAACCCCGACAATAATTAATGAACACCCTATATAATATATATATATATATATATATATATATATATATATATATATATATATATATATATATATATATATTCTTATAAAGCTTTGCCCATGTTATTTTGTGAACAAGATAATTTTGGTTGGATTTTAACTGGCTTGGAATATGTTATTAGAAATGTAAAAATCTCGGACGAGCTCGTAAATGGTCGATCTAGCTCAAAGCGGGTGGAAACGGTAGTGGGGGTGAAGTTTTCATTTCGCTATAACTTTCTTAAGATTGAAGATAGAAAAGTAAATCCAATTAGCAAAGTTAGTGCCTCATTAAGAAGAACAACTTTTGTATTTAAAGTTTTTCGGTAACTGCAATATCTTAAAAGTTAGGGACTGAAAAGTGATTTTCAAGTTCTAAATTTGACTGTTTCTAACATGAACAATTTATGCTGCGAGAGAGTATTTTAAATGTAAAGGAATCTACTTTTGTTTTCCAACTTGCCGAGATGATTTTTTTTCTTTCGCTGCTTTTTCAGCAATTTTTAATACAAAATGAGTCTGGATATTTTGCAGATAAATAAAAAAACAATTTCCCAACTGCCGTCCTCGATAGGGAATCCTGATTAGCAGAATATTCTGGATTTCGCCCCAAGAAAGTCCAGTAAATTTGCATATTTCCTCGAAATTTATATTAAATATTAATGTTTTAATCTTCGTGTATCTTTATTTAATGCGATTTAAGCAGCAAATTCTTTTTATCTCATTTAATTCAACTGTTATGTAGGAACTCTAAAACTGAAGTTATTTTAGTCCGGCTAGAATTTGTAATATTTTTTGTTCTGATTTTTTTTTTTTTATATATAAAATCGTTGCATTATTTTTTATTCAACATCTGCTCAAACGATATACAAGGTAAAATTTTCGAGTTTGAATGCTAAAGAATAAAGAATTCAGTAGAATGATATGAACTACTTTGAGGAGAATATATTAGTACAAAAAGAAAAGAAAAGATCTTATAAGAAAGGTGGGTTTCATCTTTTCAATCTTTTATATCTTTATTATTTATTTCAGAAATGAGGAATTGTTGGATAGTTTTTGTATAAAAGTATTTATTTTATATATAAAAATTTGAAATTAGGATCAACTGTCGGTATGTTTTGCCATATTGCCAACATTGATATAGAATATTTAATTTCTAAATAAATAAAACATTGGTAAATATGAAATTTATTTTAATCTGTTAAAAATTAATAAAGTTTTAAGAATCTAATAAAATGGATACGTAGAATGAAAAGAAAGATGCAAGGATAATTCTTTTTATCCCAATCATATTTCAAAGTTAATTTTGCCTTCTTAATTATATCATTTTCTTCTTTCATGTTATTATAAAATTGGAAGCAAGTCATTTTTAGGAGATAATAATAAATCAAAATAATACTTCACTGATAGCCTATGTCTCCCATCCATTCATTGAGTTAACCCTTTAAAGGGCCATTTTTTTCTAGTCATATTATGTTAAAATATTTTTAGGCTTGAAATTAGAATAAGAAAAGGGATTCGTTTAGCTTATTAGATAAATTTAATACGATTAATTAATTAATTTGGTTAATTAATAATTAAGTAACAAATCAAGACACATCATTTTGTCTGAGATAAAGAACTGAAGCATCTAAGTTTCTGACTTACTAAAAAAACTTGTCAGAACTTATGCCAACCTACATAATTTCATACAAAAATTGATAAATTTGGTGGGAAGCATACTTCCCACGGCCCTAGAAAGAGTTAAAGTAGGGAAAATGTTATCTCTACATATGCATTGTTGGCACGAATTACAAATACATTTTCATATAACTTCATAAGGCATGCATTCTGACCAGTATAATTTGTATTTGCCAAAAAAACCTTTAGCCATTTTTCTTTCATAATTGCTTTTCAGTTTTAATTTATATCCTTTTTTTCTTTAAATAATTTTTGAGGTTTATAAGTTGATTGCATCGAGTCTCAGTATTGCTGATAATAATGTTTCTTGCTAGTAAATATGCAAAATTGCGTTTTATTTCTCCATATTCAGGTACTTGTTTGAGCATTATCAAGTCAAAACAAAGAATTTTTGTTTAGGGACAAATAATTAAAAGGATAGAGAGATATGGCAATACTTTAATTTATATATAAATACTTTATAAAGTACTGGGGTAATCTTGGCTATCAATGACAGTATCCTTAGACATTTATTTAACTTTAATAAATAATTATCAAGAATAAGCTTCCTTCACTCTTACGAATTACTTAAAAATAATTAGTTATTATAAATATAAGAAATAGTTATTTATGAATAAACTTTCCCCATTCTGTCGAATTACTAAAAAATAATTACTTTAATATAAGAAAGAACGCAATAATTATTGAAAATATAATATTTAATTATTGAAAATATAATATTTTCTATCTGAAGATTACTTAAAATTAATTATTTAGAGTAAATTCTACAAAAACTTTAATTTTAAAAAAATCTCAGATGTGCATTTATTTGTTAATTTATAAAATAAAATCTATCGAGATCATCTAGTTTCCAACAATTCTATAACATGAATGATGTATAATTTTAAAACAAAAATTATTATCTAAATCAATCATCGTGTGGTTCAAGAGGGAAATTTTTAACTATTTTTTTTCAGATTTAGTATTTCCAATAATATTGTTAATACTGAAATAAAAAAACTAGAGAAATTTTTCCCCAAGAATAACATTCCATGAGTCTACATCTCAAATTAACATTCTCAAGAAGCTACATAAACTTCTTTTCATACAAAAAAAAAAAAAAAAAAAAAAAAAAAGGAGAAAAGAATGACGTTTAAATGTTTTTTTCCTCCTCCAACGTGACTTTATGAGAAATAGTTTTGGAACAACAGGAAGCTTTCACGCACGATCATTAAAATAAATAATCATGTTATTAATAAAACAAGGTCATTCGTTCTGTGTGAAATTGGTAAAAACAATACTTTCAGGAAAACAATTCTTAACTTCTTTATATATAGCTTTATGTATCAGCATTTAAAAATGCGTAAATAATTCATAATCTCAGACGTGCGTGTCTAAGTGATGTCGTGATGAATTTTGGATTCACTTAATATTTAACCATCATTGCTCTTTTGCACATTCATATTTTTCTCATTGACATAAAAACAGAAAAAAAATTGTTTTGATTTAAAATTTACTATTTTAATTCCTGAAAAATAATTTAAAAAATCTTAAATCTTTTTTTAAATATAAGATTGGATTTTTCACTGAGCATATAAGTTAAAACCATTACATTAATACAATTCCAAGCTTCTTTATGTAATGTTTTACATGCCTTTATATAGCATTATAGGGAGAAAAAAACTTTGTTTTGTTTTAAAATTTAGTATTTTAATACTGAGAAAATATCAAATCCTTTTAAAAATATTATGGATCCTTATGGATTTCTGACTGAGCATATAATATAAAATCATTATCTATCTATACTTATATAAAGCTCAGTGTGTGTGTGTGTGTGTGTGTGTGTGTGTTGGTGCTCTACAGGCCAGACCGTTCAACCTACAGCTACCAAATTTGGCACATGCATACCTTGGAGATCGGGAATGTACACCTGGGGTGCCCTTTTTTGGATTTTTAATTAGAATTTTAATTATTAATTAAAAACTAACTTTCCCGCCAAATGAGTAGGGCTTTAGTTTTTTTTCCCCCAAGCTAAAGAGGATAGGCTTAATAAATTTTCGGCCACTTATTTCAAACGATTCTGTTCATTTTCTTAATGTTTAATGCATTTAAAATTAAACATTGTTAATGAATCGATCTTTCAGATGCATTCTGAAATACTTTTGAATAAAAATAAAACAGAATAAATGAAATTAAAAATTTCTAATCTGCATAGCGTTACCCCAATTGGCGTAGAAAAATTCGCGCAGAAGAGGTTAGTCTTCGCCAGAGGTTACGAACTTTTATCTTACACAATGAACTATCAATTCATATTTTAATTAAAGTAGACCTATAGTTTCCATTTATCATAAAAAAAAGTTTAATAACATACACTTTAATATTCATTACAAGATTATCACCAAAGTTTAATAACATACATTTTAATGTTCATCACAGGATTATCACTAATCATATCACAAAAAAACTACGATTATCGCTCATTACGAACACTGCGACAAATTAAACATCTAAAATGCTCTTCGTAACAATGGCCTTTGACGTGAATCAATCACGCACCGAGACCAATTTCCCAAGATGCATTGGGTACTTTTTTTCTCTGTTCGTGGTCTTTTATTCCTCCATGCGATAGCGAAATCTCTTTCAATTACGGTGCACGACAAATCCGATTTGTTTTCTCCCGTCCCATCATTGTGTGGGACAGAGGTGATCGAACGCGAGCACAGATTCTAATCTGGCAGGGGAGTGCCCGGAACAGGAAGTGGTGGACTGCAATGGGAGGTGGACGGTCAATTAGTAGCCGGCGAATCTTCCTTTACTGCTGTGAAAAAGGTAGTTGGCTACCGTTTTCGATTGTTAGGGAAGTTTTGGGATATGATGATAACTTTTATGGTATTATTGGACTAAGCGATAAGTTTGAACTTGCAAATTAAGCGCGAGTGAAAAAATACAGGAGGAAATATTGTCTTCTGAAACTAAAATGGAGATGCAAGCGTGTGTCCAAATTGAAATTAAAAGTTAGACTAAGAATATACAATGGCTTTGCTCTCGGAATCAGAGAACCAACTACTAAAGATTTACTGTATCTGTGGGATCATTAACCCCTTAATCATCTTAATTATACAAGGGGTGTCCAAATGAAAAGTTACGAAACGACACTGTGGGTATAAATGAAGACTTTATTCAAAGTATACACCATAGACCTGAGCACAACGATCCCATTGATTAACGAGCCGAAAGATTCCTTGTTCCCAGAATTCCTATGGCCTTGACGGGGCCCAGTCCTTCAAAGCGTCCTTGAGTTCGCCGTCCAAGGTCCGCTACTTGTTGAATTCCTCGAACACAGAAGAATCATTAACTCCGATGTGTACTGTGAGGCCCTCGAAAGACTACACAGATCCATCAAGAACAAAAGACCGGAACTACGGAGAGTGTAGTTCTGCTCCATGATAACGCGTATCCACACGTCTCCCGGAATACACACGCCGAACTGCCAATTTCAAGAGGGAGCAGCTCGACCATCCGCCCTACAGCCTGGACATGTCACCCTGCGATTTTCATGTGTTTGGTTCCCTGAAAAAACATCTGAACGGGAAGCGCTTCAACTCGGACGGCGAATTCAAGGACGCTGTGAAGGACTGGGTCTCGTCACGACTACAGGAATTCTGGGAACAAGGAATCCTTCGGCTCATTGATCAATAGGATCGTTGTGCTCCGGCCTATGGTGTATACTTTAAATAAAATCTTCATTTATACCCACAGAGCTGTTTCGTAAATTTTCATTTGAACACCCCTTGTACGTTTCTTGTACATCGAGTAATCGCTTCTCAAACTTAAAAAATATAATTAAATAATTTTAATGTACCATGATTCGATGCAAAATTTACTCATAATTCCGAAGTATTTCAAGAATTCTTAAATAAATCCGTAAGATAATACAGCCCCAAAAGGGACGTCAATAAATCCGTTCAAATAAATATTATAGAAAATCAAACAGTTAAAGGATGAAATCAGTCGAGATCCGATAATTACACCTATTCCTTACAATGCGTTCTCTGGCATGACAAGTTCATTAGAGAGTATGCAAGAAAGTTTTTGGGAGACGCTGGTTTAATAAAAATATTCACCTTCTTTTTTTTATCTAACTAGTACATGTTATTTAAAAGTACCACCTTTCAATTACTTTTCAAAAAATGCTCAAAAAAAGCTGGTCTAAACTTTATTTCGAATTTTTCCAATATTGATCTATGTCCAAGTTTTATTGAAGAACTTTTTCTTTGAAAACCAGTAGTTTATTCCACGCTCAATGCTGCAGCAAAACATAGGTACTTTCTGCTTTAGACTTTCTTTTCAAAAGTGCAAAAGGTCACCCTTACTCTCCGAATAGGTACTCACGAAGACACTTCAATAGCCCTCAGTTGCCAACTTTATTTTATATTCTACTGGAACGTGCTTCAAGGAATTCATCCCATCATATATGCAGCAGAAAGCAAAAGTGGGTTCTATTGTTCGAAACTTTCTGGGGAACTTTTTTTATGATATTTTATCTTTTTTTTTTTTTCCTTGTACATGGTCCGTCTGTTGCAGTTGTGTTCTTCAAACGTGACCTTTGAGAAATCAGGAGAAATAGTCTTCAATTTTCGCTCTGGTTGGTGAGGCCGGTCAGACGTTTCCGCGGAAGCAGGAAGCTGGACTGGGGATTAAGGGGTTTTCTAGTTACCTTGTTACGCGTTTGCACCATTTTTGTTGAGGTCAGTTCAGCTCAGAGCTCTATCGGACTGGTACGAGAGATTTATTTATATCAGAGTAGCAGATTTGTTTTTTGGACGAAAGATTATGTGATGTGAAAGAAGAGATGTGTTTTTGCTGCAGATGAAAAGGCATTATGAGAGAAGACAGAATATGCTTTTGTTATAGACGAGATTATGTTGTAGCCAGTCGGAATTCAGTATCATTAGCAGAAAGAAAATCAAAACCGAAAGATTTCTGGTTGAATTTGATTGAAATAACCGAGTTTTTCGATATCTAAGAGCTAGTGACGTAGCGATTTAGAAGGCAAGAAGATTAAGTTACAATAAGAGCACCAACCTTACGTGGCGCCATTGTGACAAAACTTTACCACCAGTATTTAATAATGCCACATTTTATTAATTTTAGTGCTACTTTTTAAAAGTGGTAATTTCGATGTCAATGACAAAGAACTAACTGCCTGGAGGACCAAAGAAATTCGAAGGCAATCAAATGCAAGACTTATTGGACGAAAATGGGGGAAAGTTGTAGAAAATGATGGAAAATGTTTTGATTGATATATATTGTATCAATTTTTCTCAATAAATGCTTGTTTAGAACGAAAAAATGATCAAAATACTTGCAAGTACTTCATACTTGCGGAGGATAGATGATAATAAGTGTCTGTATATTCTAAAATGGTATAAAAATAACTCAAAAAAAGCCACAAAGAACGTGTAACTTTTTACCATTAAAGTCTCTAACTGTCTTTTGAATTCCCCAGAGATTTAGTGACACGCGTCGACAAAGAAACGGACGAATTTTGGATTGCGTACAACCGAATCCAAGGCGAAATCTTTCGTATGTGAAAATGGTGAACTTTAAATCAACTTTTAGTAGTAAAACTTTTTTAATTTGGTATGGCGTGCAAGTTTGAACTATATATTTCAGTATTAAATACCATCCTCAGCATTTGAGTATTGCAAAAAATCATGATTTCTTCAAAATAGGATACTATTTAACAAAACGATTGGCTGTGAGGAGAAATTGATTATAAAATTATAAAATAGATTATGTATATGCAGGGTGATTGGTAGTTTAATTTTACGGAGCTCTACAAATTCAAATGTCGTCTCGTTTAGCCACTGAAGTAACACATGTTTATGTACGAAGTGATTATGCTGAATTTATTGAGACAGGTTACATCGTCTATGGTGGTAAAATAAGAAAGTTAAAAAAATAATTCAAATATGAAAGTGATTAGCAAAAAGGTCCAATTAGAAAAATGTACAGCTACTATAATAAACTTAAAGGAAAAATATTCATAGGATTATATGTAAAAGCATCTGACTTATTTCCGATAAAAAATGTAAGTTGTGCGGGACTTGAAAAAGGCTTCGTCTAAAATTGATAAATGTATTCTTCTGTATTATCATACAGTATTTCCTATTAAGCAATGGCGAAGTAAAATTTAAGAATCAAATAAAGTAAATAATAAATAAATAAATAAAAATCTGAAAAACTCACTCGACTGGGGGGAATCTGAGATTATGGTGGGAATCATCTGGGACAAACCCTTTTCCAAGTCTTTGAAAGTTCATCTCAAATATCACCATCAATTTTACAAATAACTCTCTTCGTTTATTTCCATAAATTTTTCATTTGTTTCTGTTGTGGTATAGCATACATTTTTCTAAGCAGACTTTTTGGCCGATCACTTTTATTTTTTGAATTACTTTCTGTAACTTCCTTATTTTACCACTAGAGTCGCTGTAATCTATCTTAATAAATTCAGCATAGTCATTTTACTATAGATACTCGTTACTTCTCTTGCTATACATGACGCCGTTTTGAATTTAATGGCCTTAAAAGAGGTTTACCGATCATAAAAATAATTTCGGCAGTATTTTAAACATTCAGCAGATTCATATACATCGGATCTTTGATAATCTTTATTTTTATGATTTGAATCAAATGACTGTTCAGTAAGGACAACTCTACTCTGTAGATTAGCTCTCTCAAAAATATTCTATTAGCAACAGCTGATGGAACTGGAATGTTCTGTAATCTCGATCTAGTCTCAGAAAATACAGTCAATAACGGTGCATATATATATTGTTACGAATCTGTGATGCGGCTTCCCAGCATAGTTGGTTCCATAAGAGGTCCCAGAGCTTAGCGACAAACTTGACGACCATTTGGCGACTAGGCGACTTTGGCACCAAAATAGATTATACCCGAAACATCGAGAATTTTCCCGTTCCGTCCAGTAGAAACCGAGTTACGCCTCGAACGTTCCCGATTGGTTGAGAGGCTTCTAGCCCCGCCTCCTGAGACCTATAAAAGGAGGCGGCCGCAGCTGCTAGGGAGAGTAGTCGGAATCAACGTTAAAGAACTGGTCTTCCAGGAATTAGCGGAGTAGCGACGGAGTCAAGCTAGTGCTGAATTAAGCTGTGCGCTACTGTCTGCAGTAGAGTCTGTTGTGTGCTGTTGTCTGCACGTCTCGACTGAGGATAATTGTGTGCTGTATATAGTTGTCGTCTTTGTGCTGTCCTGTGTGTCTTCGTGTAAATAAACGTCGTTGTTTCTTTTTCTACTGCCGCCTGCTGATTGAGCGTTCTCCACACCATATAACTCCCACTATCCAAACGAACCCCGGAAATTTCGTAACAATATAATATATATACTATTTATTTAATATGAACTGGCATCGTACAAATATTTGAACCAGTCTTTTTGATTCTGAATAATGGGGTAGTAGTCTTTGACATCTATTCTCTGATCGGAATTAATTGATCTATTTTTTTCGTAGAATAAAAATGGAGAGTTTACCTTATAAACCAAAACAATCAAAATCAAAAGTTTCATCCTAATAGTTTCTGTAACGCTATGCAAAATAAGATGATAAAAGCATGGAAAAGTTGGTAATTTTAGAGACGGACATTTTTTTTAATCTAGGGAAAAAACAAATATGAATATTTAGCACTTGAAAGAAATAAAGCACAAAAATTATTCTTTTAATGGAAAAAAAAGAAGAAATTACAACTACAAGCTAAATATATGATCACAAAGAAGATTATTATTCTCACTTTTCTTTCTTTGCGTCTTCCATCGCTAAACATCTCAACATTGCTATCTTCGTTTTAAGTCTCTTTTCTTTCTTTCTTTTTTTTTCTTTTCTGTCGTGTTTTATCTTTATTTATTATTATTTTTTATCATCGTAATATATTTACTCTCTAAATCCCTTTTATCCGATTGTCAGCTTTCGTTAAATCTTTCAAAATTGCGCCTTTGTCAACGAAATAAAAATAACAGCAGAGCAGATGTGACAAAAAAAAGATAGATGAAAAAAAAGAAGAAGAAAAAACGTTTATGTTCTTTCCGATTTTCCTTCTGCTACTTAAAATATGTGCATTACTTGTATATAAAAAATGGCGCTAAAATCCCGGACAATGATTGAATATAAAAAGAAAGTAAAGAAAAGGAATTCCCTGATGACATTCTGTCAAATTCATCGCGATTTTTTTTTTTTTTTTTTTTTTTTTTTTTACGAATTCAATTCATACGCATTCGAAAGATGGATAGATTTAAAGAAAGGAGATATAAAAAAAAATATGTCGTTGTAAATTCTTTGGATATTTTCATTAGCACAAAACAGCCTTTGTCTCTGAGAGTTGGAGGGAGGTAAAGGAATGTAATTTTTGAAGTTCAAATTGAGTGTGACAGAATTTTCTGCTCAATTAGTGCATCGATCGATTTGAAAATAGCTATAGATTTCTTTATTTCTGGAATTCAGGTTACAATTTATTTTTTATTATTAAAAGGAAATATGAATATATTTTGTTTTTCAGTTTCTCCTTACTTTCTAGATTTGATTTACTCTATTTGGAAATCTTTGATAAAAATTGGATTTCACAGTGGTATTTTAGTAATTTTCTCTTGTGGAAAACAAATCATAAACATTATTAGAGTCATCGGTTACGGAGATGCTTTTTTATACTGAAAAACAAAACGGGTTCAAAACGTTTTAGATGAATGTTTCTTAAACTTTTCAGACGAATGATCTTTTTTTTCGACTTTAAAATATTTTTGTTACTATATCTAGACGCAAAAAGAATGGTACAATGTCCAAGTATAGATAAAAATTAAAAAGTAAAATGATTACACTAAACGATTTAAACACTAAAACGATTCTATTCATGTATAATTAACAAAGTAAAACTCATCAAACGTATTTTAATACATTAGAAGAACTTGTCTAAATGCAAATTCCGTATTCTTTCATGATTTGGACCAATAAAAGTAGATCTAAGCATCCAGTGTAAGAACAGTACTATATCAGCCTACCTTTAATAGTTCCAGGAATGCTTTAATTTTCATTTATTATAGAAGAACAATGCATGTTCTAAGTGAAAGCTGGATTATCTGGAATTGAGAATGTTGGGCAAATACTATTCTTCTTCTCACAAACTCACCTGTCACACTTGGTATAGATCATGGTAGCCTGATCGAAAAGTCTCCTCGTCGGAACTAGAACGTTCCAGGTGAAAAACCCAATTCAATCAAAGAATCTTCGTGTAAGCGGGTCTGGTGCATGTTAATAGTGGTGCTTTGGGGTCAAATGTCCAGCCACTGCTGTGGTGTGGAATTTTGAAGAGGAGGTGCCAGCTTAGGTACCATCTTCATCATCTGACCGCGGTTCAAAATTATGAGGGCCTGTCCCAAAATAGCCTTTGTGATGCTTTAACAGGACATTAATATAATTAAAATACACTAAACTCGTACTTAAATATGTAAACTAATCTATCATGTATATGGAATCGTTATATTTTTCTACGTTGTTTTAGCATTCCATATTCCCCCAACTAGTTAACAATAGTAATCTATATATAATGTAATACACATGTATTTTATAACTACATCAAAATCAAGTACTTTGAAATTTTTATTCTGTATGAAACTGTTGAAATTACCTTAAAACTCAGGTCGTAATGGAAAGGGGGATACTGAATAAATATTCATTTATTAATTATCAGTATATCCAAACCGTTCGTTTATTTTAATTGTATTCTTCATTGAATAGAAGGTAATAACATCATGAACAACTGATTTCTTGAAATTATTGTCTATAGTATTTGAAGATTTCTTTTTGGGATTGAATAAGGGGAATGACCATTTTGTTGTAACAGAAATCTACAAATATGGCGTAAAGATCATATACTAAATTTCATCCGTCTAGCTTAAAACCTGTTTTTAGTTATCTTTATCATTGACAAGCATACATTTGCAAAAAATGTATTTTTCGAACTTTGGGAAGTCTAAAACATGAAAATTTGTCAAAATCTCGGGTTCGAATATTTTGATGGTTATAATACTTCCTCTATACTATGTATACGAGAAAATAAAATGTACGCAGTTATTTTTTAGAAATACTTGAAATAGATTCGTTATGTGTTGGAGTTTGAAGGATTCCGATTATTGTAAAATTTGGAAAGAAAAAAAAAGTGCTTTTTATATCTTGATTTGGTTCCGAGACTTCTCTAAATTTGATTTATATTTACAATACTTGAATTTTGAAGTAAAGTTCCCAATCGCTTCTTGATATACCGGAACTTTGAAATTTTGTTAATTTTTGCTGTTAAGCTTAAAATAGATTATTTTATAACTATCCGGTGTTAACGTAATTAAATTTTGATTTTAATCTAGTGGCACTATCTTATGGTGAAAACAATTTACAATAACTAACATGATTTCTTGATAGTAATATGAATGAAGCAAAGATTTAAAAAAACAAAATTATTTAATTGAAGAAATTTTATTTCAAATTTTTGCGCAAACAAAAAGGTTTTTAAAACTGATTTTATTAAGTTTTCTGTTTTATAAGTGTTTATGATGTCTGTGTTATCTGTTCTTCTTGTCTAAAACTTAGATTTTATATGTCCTACAAAAAGAAGGATATATTTATTTCATTTATAATTTGGTTTTATCAATTTAATTTATTGTAATTTCCTTCTAGGTAAGGAAATATATGAATAAATATATAAAAATGAATACTTATGGACGCTAATGTATGATTTTATCAATAAGAAAATGTTTAGTATTATAGTTCTAAAATTTTTTTGCACAAAATAAACATGATTTCTATGCATGTTACGTAAGTTCCTGCATCAGATAATGTCACAAATAATATTTATTGTTGCGTTCATATTGATGCAGATAAAAATTTAAAAAGTTTTAAAAGATTTTTCAAGCAATTAGTTAACTTCCAACTGTCATCCCACGAATTTATTTAATTTCCCTGACACATTCGATTCGAAATATTTATTATTTCTAACAGCGTTAGATAATAAAGGATAACTGAAATATTTAGGTGTTGCCAAGAATTTTTTCAAACTTATTAATTACTACATACGTATTAATCACATATTGAAATATCAAAAACAAGTGAGATATGTTGTTATATGCAGCAGATATTTACTGTATACTTTACAGTCTCTCAAGCAAAACTGCATAATCAAACATCATAACTTAAATCTCGAAAGGAACAATACAACCTCACATTGTTATTTCAAAAAAAAAATTACTGTGTTTAAAATTATTTGATTCTTTGGTTTTGTTCTCTACCCGATTCGAGCCATTAACAGCAAGACTCGCTCAGATCTAAACCTTTTAAAGAAAATACACAAGCAAATTAAAAACAGCAGTGAGAAAGCCCTAAACGCGTTCTGTTCAGGATAGATCCTAAATCGGGGGTTAACCGGAAAGTTAATGAGCCGAATGTGCGGGTGACGTTGACTGTCAGATGGTATCTTGACAACAGTAGTGTGCTCCTATGTTGACATAATCCAGGGAAGCCAGATAAGCTCTATCAGGAGTCACCAACCCGGGGAACTTAGGTGGAGGTCAAATTGACTGTTTATTCACCAGTCGCTTAGCGGTTACTCTTGGAACCCGTATTATTATCGGAGATCTGTGTAACCGTTGATTGATCCAGGCTGAAACAATGCTATAGTTAAAAGAGCACAACAATAGAGTAAAAGTGTTAAGAACTTTTGAGATTTGTTGGCGTAATTTATTGTGTTAGCGGTAGCGAATTACAATGATTTTCCTTTCTTTGACTTCCTAATTAGTATGAATACAAAGAGAAAAAGTATTGTAGATGTAAAAAATTCCGTCCGAGATTTTGTTGAATCTTCATATTTCGACCCTCCCAGACTTTAATAAAAACATATTTTTGGAATTATTTCTGCTGTCGGTCGGAGTGTGAGTTGAGTAGCTCAAAAATGCAACGAATCACAGGTAAAAAAATTCGGTATATGATACAAATTTTGCACGAATTTCGTCTGTAAGAAGTTTGTCTATTTATCATAAATGTTCATTTGAATAACAATTCAAATTCAAAATAGTAAATATATACATGAATGAAGTTAAATATAAAGATTTATCATTAAAATTGTAAATCTGAATCAAAATCTGGACCAATCAGTCTAAGAATTGACCATTTATTGGTCAATTTTTATTTACATACTGTAGTTTGTATGCAAGAGAATATATGTATAGTTAAGCTTTTTCATATTCTCTTGCGAGTTTGTAAACGTATAGATCGAAAGCGCAGTGATTTTGACAAATTTAATTCCGTAAATTATTTTGTCAACTACTTTGTTGTTTGTATCAACTATTGCTCTCAGTTGGTGAAAAGAATAATATCCAAAATTCATAGTTTTCTTCAGTGTCCTATGAAGTACAAAACGCGTCATATTGTGTTAGTATAAGATAAAAGTCGAGTGGTGTACTCTTCTGCTAATTTAATTTAAATGAATACTTTGTTCACTTATTTTCTTTCTGAGATGGGGGACAAAAATTAGATGTCGCATGCAGGCATGAAAAAAAGGAAAAAATGAAGAAAATCGAAGAAAAAACATTAATAGAAACAAAACAAAAAAATATACTATGTATCCGTTCTTATTTCTGCTCAACAGCTAATTTCGAGAATATAGACATATAGTTTCATTTGGAAAAATACTTTAGATGATGAAAAGAATCATATTTTTATGTTGTTCATATCATTAAATACATTTTTGAAAAAATTGTAAAATGCAGTCCTCCTAGTCTACAGTCATAATTAGAAAACAATTATAGATACCCTTAGATACATTAAAATGAAACCCACATTATGAATGAGTAAATTTGACTACGTTATGGCTTTTTAATCTAAATGGGGGCCGTGTAAAAAATTATTTTAAAGGAGAATTTGTAAAACTAAAATAATAACGCATGATTTAAATTCGCAACCAATATGTTAATATCTGTTTCTCGAGGCCGATTAAAATAGTGATTTTATAACATTTCATAAATCCCTTACTTTTTGTTGCAGAAGAATTCAATTTTTTAAATGTTATAGTGTCAAGAATATTTTATTAAACGTAACTGATTAAATCAAGAAAAAGTATAAAATGTTAGATTTCGTGACGTTTTTTTAATTGGCTTAACCCTTTAAAGCGCCATTTTTTTCTAGTCATATTATGTTAAAATATTTTTAGGCTTGAAATTAGAATAAGAAAAAGGATTCATTTAGCTTATTAAATAAATTTAATTTGATTAATTCATTTGGTTAATTAATAATTAAGTAACAAATCAAGACACATCATTTTGTCTGAGATAAAGAACTGAAGCATCTAAGTTTCTGACTCACTAAAAAAATGTGTCAGAACTTATGCCAACCTACAAAATTTCATACAAAGATTGATAAATTTGGTGGGAAGCATACTTCCCACGGCCCTAGAAAGGGTTAAACATCGTAAAATATAATTCTTCGCGTCATTGAAGTCATTTTTCCATTTCGAATTATGAATTATATTTATTTTTAACTGTTTAGAAATTAATTGTTGAGCTACTATAAAAGTGGATACCTTGCTTACTCTAATAAAATAAATATATTATATTTAAAATAAGTAAAGATATAAATGAACATAAGTTTTCCATTACGTCTTATTTCAAATTTAACAATTCATACGAAAAGTGAGATAGATAATGCACAATTCAATAAAAATTATTTAATTGGTATGGAAGTCACATTCTACATGTTGAAAGGCTGATAATCATGCCTTTTATTGAATAATTTTTTTAATTAACAATTAAAACGAGGATGAAAATGTTCGCATTTGTATCCATGTAACATCTTTCATTCTGGCCGCCCTGCTTTCATGAAAATGAATGAAATATAAATCAATGTTCTCTTTTTCAATCAAAGAATGTGAAATCCATTACTTCAATATCTTGAATTATTTTATTGGCTTCTGAAACTCATGACCAGCATCCCTAATTCCCATTACTAATAGCTGAATCATTTTTCACACAAAATCCATCGCGCCTGTCCTCATTAAATGATCCCACGAAAAATCTCCGCATTAGTCCGTGGTGAGAACATTTCACTGACAATCTCTATTGATTGTTATGGATTGATAAATCATCTGAGTTAGGATTCGATTGTCTGAGATTCACCGCCAATTAATGGAGAGACGGCTTTCTTTCAGCGATGATAAATTCATGCTCGTTTAGAATTTGGAACAAATTATTCTTGATCATGAGCTAGATAATAATTGCCGTGAATTTAATTTTAATGCAACTGAAGTATAAAATTGTTTATTATAGGGCTCGTTTATAATAAGGTGTATTGTCGCTTTATAACGTGGTCAGAAATCATTCGATATCTCAGAAAGTTGTAATAAAAGGTTGTCAGTTCTTTCCTTATCCTCACCCATTTAATTTAAACATGGCTTTATGAAAAGAGTTCGACATTTTAGTTCGAAGAGTTCTTTATTATTCATATCACTCTATTTCTCAATAATGGCTTTATGAAAAGAGTTCGAAATTAAGTTTTTTATTGATTCATATAACTCTACCACACAATAAAGGACATCTTACTAAGCAGCTGGATTGAGAGGTATCATAGTCAAGTTATTTTTAAAAAATTATATTTTCTGAGATCAAATGAATGAATTCGTAAAAAATTAAATGTAATCAAAGTAATAGTAATGTAATCAAATCTATTTCATGAAACATTTTTAATGAAATAGAAATCGAACTCTTAAAAAAAGGCTACGGCGAAAGAAACAATTTTTTTGTTTCATTCTGTTCTGAAATTTCGTTTCTGATATAATGAATGCGGTCTTCTACTGAACTCTTTCAGATATAATATATTTATCTAGAAGCAGAGCTCAGTTGTAAAGTAATTCTGTTTGAAATGGTGATGCAAAAAATGTACTACATAGCAAGTGATATAAATGACCTTGTAAGTTCGTAATAAGTATCACCAGACGTGAAAGAATCCAAACATTTTGATTAAATGAAAAATTGTACAAACTTAAAATGCTGCTTAGTTTGAAACATGGTACTTTTGTATTCTTGGAAAATAAATTTTTACAGGTAAAAATAAAAAGGTTTAAATAATTAGCAATTATTTTTCAATATGCACAATTCATTTTTAGAAACAATTCTTTTCTCTCTTTTCCTCTCTCTTTTTCTGTGCTTTTAAAGCTTTTAGAAAAGGCAATTAATAAAAGCATGAATTTTTTTTTTTTAATTCTTTATACTGAGTTGTTTCTTTAAGGAAATAATTGCTCCTAGAAATCGTGTCAAACAATGTTTCGACTATAGTTATTAAGAAATTTCACTATCTTTTTTTTTCTGTTTTAAATTTTGTTCCTAATCTTCTGTAATATGTAGCTGAGAAGAAATACAAACCACTACATGACTCTGTATATAATTATTTTTACATTATTCCATGTTTGGGACAATCGTGTCCTTAATAATAGGCTTAAAAACGTGTCGAGGATTCATGTTTTCCGCTCTAATGAATTTGGAAATAATTAAAAAATCATTAATGATTGCATGACATATTTCCCTTATTAATTCGAAAAAGACGGACTCCTGCTTACATTTTTGATCCCGAAGCACAGTAATGATCCATTCTCTTCGTTTTACTTGAACAGTTTTCTTTCTACACATTCACATTTGGTGTAGGAGAGAAAGAAATAATGAATATTAACAATAAAAAAAATCCATTGATCCTCCCATCGAATTATTGTGTTATTGGGTTTTTAAGAAGAATTTGAAGGTAAAAAAAAACGTGTGAATCGGTTCAGTGAATCGTTAAAAGGTGAAGGGAACATCGTGTTAACTTGTATCTGAAAGGAAGGTAGTGAACCTAAGAAAACCCATTTTCTCGCTTCGGTTCAGATGGTTATAGATATATTCATATTCGGTAAACCATCATTCGGTCGTTTCTTGTCATATATTTGTATCACTTAGGCTCATATATCCATTGCATTTAAAGCTAAAATTAAAGAATAAATTCATTGCTGTATAAAAATTCTATAAAACTAGATTTATTCGGTTTCTTTTTTTTTCAATTATTGGCGAATTTTATTCAAAATAAAATATGGTGCACAATGATATCAGTATTATTACAGTTGTGTATTTTCAACATAAAATAAAATAATAAACATTAAGCGTATATAAAAGAAAATTTTGTTAGTCAAATTTGTTTTCAGAATCTTGTTTTTCTGTGTTTGCTGATTCATATTACAAAATTTTGCAATTTTCTTTTAGAATAACCTAGAAAACAAGACTGAAGTCTGAGCTATCATTTTGTTTTATTTCCTAATTCTTTTCATAAAAAATTTATTTTTATGTAGATATTTATTAGTCACTAAATAGTTATTATAAAATTCAAATAATTTACTTCTCATTATTAATTTAATTGTTTTTGAATTGGACTTTTCTTACGAAGATGGCTTTTTTCATACTGATTCTTTAGTTCATTCACAGTCAACGCTAAAGTTTCAATCTTTTTTCTTTTCTTTTTTTTTTTTGTGACGTGATTATCTGAAAGTTTTAAATGTTTCATATTTTAGGTATACTGAATCTCCAAAAATAGAGCTTATAGAAAAAAAATTGCTTCAATATTTCAATCATTGAGCAAGTTGAGCACCAAACAAATAAAAAAATTGTTAGTTGGCTTGTGTTGAGTTAGTTAGATTTAAAGGCTCTTTTTTAAAATAATTTATAATTATTTATTTCAGAAATAGCCCCTTTAGCTGCGAATTTACTTGAATTCCTAATTAGATGTCATATCCTATTTGGCATATTCATTTTTATTTTAATTCCTATAATAATACAATTGGCATTTCTGATATTGAAGCGTTTCTAAATTATTTTTGCATTTTACTTTTACTTAATACTTTTAATTTAATACTTTTCCGATTTAGAATTAAAAATTTAATAATATGATGAGCGTGTCGGCCACATCATTATTTTCGAAGAGGTTAAATAATTTAACATTTACTTTGCTTCAATTTGTAGAGAGGTAAATGCTTTGAAAACTATTTTAACCCTTTGCACACGGAAAAGTAATGTCAAATGACAAGACTGTTTATTTTCCCGAAAAATAAATATACGTATATAATTGTTTTAAATTGAACTTTCCGCTTAATTAATTTGCATCTTCTTACCATTCTGCAGGTATTTTAACAATCAAAGTTAAATGAATAAATAAATAAAACGTCAAAATGTTGCAAGTCTTGAATGGTGAGCTAGAGGCCCCATCCGTGTGCAAAGGGTTAACTTTATAACGTACTGATTGATTCTCAGTAAATGACACATAAGAAAGACTAAACAATTTATTTGGACAAAAAAGAAGACTAATATTGTTTTTTTACGCAGATAAGATTTAATATAGTATTAGTTACAGTGATCAGTATTTATATATGAATAATGTAACCAAGTCCAAAAAAAAACTTATATTAATAGCAAAAGGGATAAACTAAGAAATTACAATGAGGTTCGATCAAGATGGCACCATCAAAAGCTACAAGGAGCTATAAATATTCAAATTAAAGAAGTTACTTTGATATTTTATTAGATTTAATACATGAAACAACATAAACAACAGGAGCTTCAAGCCCTCGACTTCTGGGTATTTCGCATGTTATAATAGCCAGATGCCTCTTATAAATGAACAACCTGAGCCCTAAAGTACTTCCAGAATGATAAACTAGCGCTTGTAATCGTAAATTCCATTACTGCTTAAGTGTGATCTTTGGCTTCTTCGTACGGGGTGGACATGTATTTATACCCGCTGCCACCTGAAGCCGGCAGCTCAGGAAAAGAGGATTTCCGTCCACCAACTAATCCTCTTAGCGTGTTTGCCAGGGTCTTATTCCGTAATCAATTAAATGGCCACGACAAAGGCAGCGGTTGAGCGCTTTCTTTTGGTTCGCCATCTTTGACTGTGTGGCGGAGGGGATTATCTTTGTTGTTTTAGTCTGGCTTGATGGCATTGTCCAATGTGCACCGAGTCTTTGTTCGTTGCCATAGTTTGCACAGAAATGAAAGTAAATTTTAACTAATACATGAAATTATTACAATATAAAATTTATTGTGTTTCTTTTGGGAAAAAATATTTTCAGATTGTAAGAAAAGAAAATAATTAGAATATAGAAATAATATAAAGAATAAAAATATAATAATCGTCAAAGAAAAATTCGAATTCGAGACTATGACAAGTTTCTATGTTATAAATCACCCTGAATCCGAAAAAATGCATTTTTTTAAAAATTAAGTTTGTGTCTCTTTTTGCTTCTGTATCTGTTTGCGGGCACGATAATCCCACAAATGTTTTGAGCTAGATAGATGAAATTTAGTATGTGATCTTAGCTCCAGATTCTTAGATATCTATCAGAATTTGTACGAAATTCATTCACAGAAAGTCTATCGGTCCGAGTACATGTGAGCCTGATATCTACAAAACATAAAGATCTAGAGGGATAAGATTTACCACTTAAAATATACAACAATATCAAATTTTAAACGAAATTCGTCGAAGGGTTGATCGTCTATCCACCCGTGTTAACACATGCATATAAATGCGGTAATTCTAAAATAAAATGAAGTTTGGTACACAAAAATAAGAATCAGAATATAGATTCGAAAATTCGGTAAGAATCTTAAAAGTAGATTCTTACCAAATTTCAAACTAAATCTGGCCAGGAAGTGACCGTCTGTCAAATTGTATTTTTTCATGATCGCAAACGCTATAACTCAAAAATACTCCCGCTGGTGTGGTGTGGTGTGGTGTGGAGAGGTGGCTGCCAGCTCAGGTGTCGTCCTCGTCATCTGACGGCGGTCCAAAATTACGAGGTCCGTCCCAAAATAGCCCTAGTGTTGCTTCAAACGGGACTTTAATATAACCAAACCAAACCATAACTCAAAAATGTAAGAACTTGGGTAAATGAAATTTGGTATTCAAATCATTTTTCAAATATATCAGATATTTTCAAAACAAAACATAATTTGAATAGAATTATGCTGTTGAAGATAAATATATTCTTTTAATATAATCATTCAGCTTCTTGTAAATATATATATTTATATTACTTATTCTGCCAAAAATTTCAAAAAAACATTAGTAATTAATGACTTATTTTTAAGAATATTTAAAAATGTCCGAGATTCAGAAGTTAACAACTTAAAATACCAAAATTACAAAATAAAAATAAAGTTAAACAAAGTTGGCAGTAGTCCAGTAAAACGGAGAATTATATGTATGCCAGCGTCCTGGCATAGGGGTAGCGCGTCTTCCCCGTGATCTGGGCGTCCTGGGTTCGAGTCCCGGTTTGGGCATGGTTGTTCTTCCGTTGTTTTATATGTGAGATGGGTGAATGCGCCATCCTGTTAAAAGGGGTTGTGCAAGCGAATGAGTCATGCGTGAGTAGCAAAGTCGTACTCTTGGCCCTAGTTGGCGCTACTAAAAAAACAAGAGACGGTCCCCCACCGGCTTAAAATCGCTGTCTTCGTAATAGCGGACTTGTCCATCCCAAGTGCCATAAGAAACAACAACATTGTATGCATCTTTTTTAATATGTTTAATTCCACATCACTTAGATAAAACCGTTTTTTTTAAACACATATTATAAATATCTTTCTTTGAAGGTAACAACAGTCTAGGGCCGAGAGATTTTTTTACACTTTCTACATTAGTCATATGTCCTTTGAATATTCAATGCGCCAAGTCATTGCACCGAACATTCATTTACCCTAAAATTCTTATCTAATTTTTCTGGGAGTGGCTCGTAAAAAATTCAAAATTTCTCGCCGTACCTCTTATATTTCTGTCTCGGGCTGCAACTCCAACAGGTTCCTTTCTAGCTTGTGGTTTCAAGCTTTCTTAAAATGCCAAATATGAAAAAGATACAAGTAGTGTGGTTAGATGCTTCCTTCTGATTTGAAATAAATACATTCGATGAATTGCATTTCAACATTCTAGTTGAATGAAATTCATCGAATTTCAGTTGAATGAAATTCGATAAGTGAAGAATTTTTCTGGGGTCGTTTCTTTAAGAAAATATTTTTCAGACATACCTCATTGCATTAGCGAGTAAATTTTATAGCAATATTTTAAAACAAATTTCTTTCCTGTATTTTCATTAATGAACTACAGATATTGTAAAATCTTGAGAATATAGCTTTATGTTCTCATTTATTCATTGATGGAATATTATTTTGAATAATGATTTGGCAACGTTAAATCATTGTTTCCGAATTATTGCAACACAAAGCAAAAGAAAGGGTTGCGGTAAATTCCACGCATGCACTTTACCCTTTTGAAAGTAGGGAAATTTACTTCGACAAGACGCTCATACTTCGCACCATGCGATCTCTCATCATTTCTTAGAAAGGAGAAGACTTGTCTTATTAAGAGTACAGTATTGAAATTATTTAAGACGCCTGCTATTGCATGCATCTTAAATGCCTTCTATTTCCTCCTAGTTATCCAAAATGCAACAAAAGATAATAAAATGTATAACATTAGTCAAATTAAATAAGAATAGATATCTGCGAGGTAAAAATGGATAATTGTATGCATCAATAAATTAATTTTATTATTAACTAGTCACCTTTAGCTACCAACTGATTCGCCGGTGAAATTGGTTATATTTAATTTCAGTTAAATCATTTAGCTATAATTTCATGTTCATGATACAGTCAAATTGTGCAACATAGCGATGTTATTTTAATTGTCATGCATACTAATTGTGTTTAAATTGTCTTCATGTTCTGTTCATTCTGTGCATAAACCTTTCTAATATTAACCATTCCCTTGACATCATAATACCATTAAAAACTTAAATAAATGTACAATTCATTTGTCTTCTAAATTTCATAGTATTCATCTCACTCACTTTTTTTTTTTTCGTTTTGTCAATTACACAAATATTAAGTAGAAACTTTCTTCTTTAGCCTTCAACAATGGAAGAAAATCACGTGATTAAATATTTGATAAAACAATGAAAATGGTTTGAATTTTAAAGCAACAATGTAATCTATAGTTGGGAACATCGTTATTCAGCTAATCCTATTCCATTGATTGCTCAGCTAATCTTATCTCTTTCTTTACGATTCGTCATTAAGTAAAAAATTCAGTCTTTAAAAATACTTAACATTCATTTTAACTTCTGTAAGACAATTGCCCGATATCCCAACAATATTTAACAGGTAGTCCATTCTTTGAATTTTTGTAGAATATTTCTTTTCATTTAATAGAATTTAATTTATTGTAAGACATTTCTTAAGCATTTCTTGTACTACATTAATTGATATTTTATTGTTATATTCTAATATTTCATAGAATTATTTTTATTTATATTAATATTTTAATAAAATTATTCTCGAATAATTATTTTCTAATTTATAATGAAATTTTTTCTTCCCTTTCAGGTAACATTTTCATGGGCGATATTGACTCATATTTGAAGATTGCTTTCTTTGTATTCCCAATGAAGTAATGCTGTTTATTTTAGATTATTTTTTGAAAAGTCAAATATAGATTCTAACCTGATTAACAGATCAAAAAATAATTTCTAATTAATATCGGATTATCATATACAATGCCAGTAGAGGATATGAAACTATGTTTCTATTCCAGAGAATGTAAACATCTTCTGCTTCATATCAATGGGGGTTTTTTTCCTTATAAAAAAATTGGATTATTTATTACTAAGTTATAAGATATCAGATTTTTTTTTCAAATATATAATAAATGGCACATATGGGTTATGAATACGGGCTTCAAATATTTGTTAAGTTTATTTTTTTCATCACGTGACATTCCCAATTTCCGTGTCATTCACAGTGTTATCGCTAAACGAATGGTGTCAAAACGTTTCCTCTCTTTGGAGATAAAATACATCGAATTCCATTGATAAATTTTTATGCTTAATTTACTCTATTTCTTTGCTTTTCAACTACTTCCTACTGATAGTTTTTCTTTTTTTTTTAATCATCATATTGCAAAATTTAGTTCCGTTAGTGTAGCACGACGCCCCTTTAATAAATTTTAGAGGCTTCATGAAGTCAAAATATTAATTCGTTTATTCAATTTTTCAAATGAATTATGATTAAAGCGAATAAAATATTAATTGTGCCTAATATTATGTTTACCCTCATTACATCACTGATTAATGTAATTCATAAATGTATGATAACAAAATATAAACTGTGTCTCATATTATGTTTACCCTTCTTACATCAATGATTAATGTGATTCGTAAGTGTGTAGAAACAAAATGTAAGCTGTACCTCATATGGCGTTTACCCTCGTTACATCACTGATTGATGTAATTCATTAATGCATAATAACACATTGTAAGCTGTGTCTGATATTACATTTACCCTCGTTACATCACAAATTATTGCGGTTCATATCAGTATAATAACAAAACATAAACTATGACTCATATTACTTTCATTCTCGTTTCGTCACTGATTAATATGCTTCATAAGTATATAATAGCAAAATGTAAATTGTGCTTCATATTACGTTTACCTTCGTTACATCACTGATTAATGTGATTTATTAAGTGTATAATAACAAAATATAAACTGTGCCTCATATTATGTTTGCCCACCTCGTTACATCACTGATTAATTTGATTCATAAGTATATAATAACAAAACATAAACTGTGCCTCACGTTACGTTTATGCTCATTACATCAGTGATTAATGTAATTCATAAGTTTGTAGTAACAAAATATAAATTGTGTCTCAAATTACATTTACCCTCGTTACTTCACTAATTAATGGGATTAATAAGCCTAAAATAACAAAATGTTGATTGTGCCTCATATTACGTTTACCCTTGTTATATCACTAATTAATGTGATTCATAATTACAAGAATCTGCTTGCATTGAATGGAAACGGTAGATCATGCTTTTACTATTATTATAGAAAAATATCAAATTAAGTAATCTGTCTTTTCAATATAAAGATATTATTTGCATTCATCAGTTATTGGTGCAACCGTTTCCAAGTCTATCAGTTGTTTTTAACTTTCATATTCAAGCTTAGTGTCATAATGACTCCTCAATATATTCTAAACAAGATTCTGCTATTGCTGGGCTAGAAAAAGATCATTTCATCCTAGCTAAGCCATGTACAAAAAACACCGAGCTAATTGAGGACCAATCTCCATTCATGTACGGTCTGCTATCACCAGTTGAGCTGGTAGTTTCTTAATTTCTGGAAGACAAATAATGCATGTTTCAAATACACTCCTAGGAAAAAGTGCCTTGAAACAAAAACCTAGACAGACTAGGCGCTCAACGTGACTAAATGAACGATTGCCGTTGTAACAACAAGGTACTGTGATCAGTCCAAAATTGCCATTATCGGTCCATGCATCAACGGATTCTGTAAGAGTTACGTCCCACCATCGAAGATGTGAGGAATACAACCTTGCTATCTTTATTGTGCTTTCCAAAGAAAGCAGCAGAGGTGCTCCTCTCCTTCCTGTCCGAAGGACATAGGAATGAGCCATAAGATAAATCATCAGAATTTTATTGTTCATAAACAATTTGAAACAATTATGAATTCCAATAGGAATGTGACATAAGCAATACGTTCATTGGCGTAGACCTCAACTTGCAAACGATAAACTATTTATTAATATAATTTTTTAAGAAAAAATATGTGGGAAGTATTTTTTAAAAAAAAATTCTTCTTGTAGAGTTTATGTATTCATAAAGTTGTCCTACATTATTTGAAATGAAAAGAATTTTACAGCTAGAATCAAAATTGATTCCTTGTTTCTATTTAAGGGTTTACAGTACTAACATTTCTATTCCAGGTTAAAATATAGTATGGTCATATCCAGAAGTGTTTACCGGCACATAACGATTGAATTTGCATTTTATCATGATAATGTTGTTAGGCTCGCATACTATCTCTAAACTGTGTGATGCATATTTCAAAAATCATCCAAACACTCTGTAGGGAAAACCTATTGATTTTAGAGCAACAAAATTTAATGCATACTTATTTCTTGGATTAAAAATGTTCACTTGGGAAGTATATTTTTTCAAAATATATTTTAGATTTTGAAGTAATTAAAAGATCGAAATTTTAACATCGTATCTCAATGACTTCGAAACATATTATGACACAAAAAACAATCATTACATCACTTTAAAATTCAAAAATATAGTTTTTCTGTTATATGATTTTATTCAAATGCAATGTTTTCATTTTGATGAAATTTCTTAATATATTTTTTAAAGATCGATACAATGAATTTTTAGCATTCATTCACCATTCTAATACTCAGTACTCTATTTATTTGTAAAATCACTTTTCATAATCATTGTTTCAAAAAAAAAAATGGTAAATTTATATTAAAAAATATTTAATTTTCAAGACATATCTATGTTTTATTTCAAACTAAATGGGAGTATCCTGCATTTTGTATTATTTTGATACAATTTCATGAATTAGTGAACTTGATTTGGAAACGATGACAAAATAATAATGCTATAAAAACACAAACGATAATAGCAGCAATGGCTTTTAAAATGATAACATTATCATGCTACGATATTTCTGTCATGGATTTCGAATTTCCTTTGCTTTTCTCTATATTGTCATCTTGAAGAAGACAATATAGAGACAGATCCGGCTTCTTGATTTCTGGAACTTTCTTTATAAATGAGAAGCAAAATCAGACAGGGAAGGAAAGAGGAATCCGGCTGGTTGCAACTTTGTTTTCGCAGGTTTGCGTAGGATATGATCTCCCCCCCCCCTCTTTGGAGATGCACTACTAGCACACTCACCTCTAACTGCTACCGAAGAATTGACGCGTGCTGGAATGAGTGCTTCCCCGCAGGGTGGTCAACTTTGGAGGCGAAACAAGATATCAGCAGATGTTCTTTTTTTGTTATAGCCACGGGAAATCGGACCAAGAAATGTGTGGCGGTTGGGTCAAAACAGTCAAAAGTTATCGAGAATCCGGGAAGAGAAGAAAATACTTATCTGAAGAACGATAAACACATTTTCTTAAATTGTGTGCAATTGGGTTTATTTCATTAATAATGATATAATTCAGAGCATCATTTTCCTCTTTTAACCCCTTAAAAGGCCATTTTTTGCTAGTTATGGAATATTAAAATAATTTTAGGATTAACATTGGCTTAAGTAAAGTGATTAATTTAGCTTATTAAATAAATTTAATTTGATTAATTGATTAATATGGTTAATTAGTAATTAAGAAACAAATCAAGATACACCATTGTATGTGAGATGAGGAACTGAAACGTCTAAGTTTTTGTCTAATTGCAAAATTTGTTAGAACTTGGGCCAGTCTACATAATTTCATGAAAAAACTGAAAAATTTGGTGGGAAGCATACTTCCCACGGCCCCTGAAAGGGTTAATGTAAACAGAATATTTGTTATCATTAAAATGCCAAAATCTTAGGCAATTTCAAAAAAACAGTAACTAAAATTATTTATTATTTTCATTTTATTAATTTATTATTTTTATTTTATTAATATATCTTTCAAACCTTATTCCTCTGAAAGAATCTAACCAAAAGAATATCCAATATTTTTCTTTTCAAAATGCAATTTATAAAGGCTTCCTTAAGAACTAATAGCAAGCCAATGTGTCATTTATTTTGTAGCAACAAAATGATGTCCATTTTCTCCAGTTTACAAATTAATATTCTTTGGGTATTAATTTTTGGTTGAAGGATATGTAGTATGTAATATAATTTTGATAGTTTGGAATTAGTTCCAATTAAATAGCGATAAAGTTTTCGAAATATGAAATAGACCTTCTATTTAAAAAGTGAGTGCTTTTTTTTTTTTTTAAATATACAATAGGTTGTATTTTTAATATTTCTTATTCTAAAATTGAATATATTGACATGCATTCATGAATAATTAAAATGTGGAAGAAATTTAACATATTTTGCCTTTTTATCAAATTTATGCCGCTAGTTTAATTTCTTTATATAAGATGCCTTCTGTAATCGGGACTCGGTAACTAATATCTGAACGGTTAGAGATAAGCATATATTTCCTGTAAAAAGAAAATGCTTTAAATGATAAAAAGAATTACATTTCATATTTTGGAATCAATTAATAATTCTGTTGAAAAAATTAAGGAATCTATATTTTTTTTTCATTCTTCTTTTAACTTTATTAGTCAATTTATTAATGTATTTTTGATACTCTAACATCATAGACAAAATAAAATTGCATTTTTTTTTGTGTGTGTGTGTGTGACCAAAGAAAGAAGAAAAAGGAAAAGATCAAATTAGGTATTGGATAATTTTATTATGGTATATCAATATAATTAGAGTAAGGATGTTACTTTGAAGGCAATATCTTTTTGATCTAAAATCACAAAATGTTTTTTGAAAATGGTTGGTAAATTGGCTATGATTGCAGAATATACATCTAAATATCTATCTTTTGTGTAGCGTAGAATACCCATAAAAATTTATAAAAATATCCTTTTGACTTTTCCATTATGGTGTTGCCATTCAGCGTTAGGAAATCATTCGAAGCCCTGCTTCGTATTCAGGCATCGTAAGGCACAAAGGGCTCGTGCACAGTCAATCTGTAAAAACAACACGAGGTGTCGGATTCAAATGGGGTTGGGAGATCGAGGGTTTGGAAGGGTCACTCGATCCTCCTGAAATCATCTGGAGCAAATTACTTTCCCTTGGTTGACCAGTGTAATAGGAGAGGGAACTTGTCACTCGCCTCATTCTTCTTATTTATCGAAGATTTTCGCCCCTGTGTGAAAACTGCACACGAACTACTAAAACAGAAGCAGATGGGTAGGATGACAATCAAAATATTTATGGCTGGAGTTGCAAGTGATTTACCATTAACAAATGTAATATTTTCAAGAATAGGCTTTCTGATTGCAATTAATTATCGACTACTCAGAGGTTGATTTATTTGGGGACAACGGGCAGGATTCATTTTGCTGACTATAGTGTATATTGACTATACTGTAAAGTATGTAAATGAATTATTACAAACGAATAATACATACGGTTCGACTGAATTGTGTGCAACTGATATAATATATTAAAAATGCACAAAAAGCTGTGTGAAAATTAGCAATACAGTGTTTATATGACAGAATAAAATCCTATTGATTTTAAAATGCAAATAAATGAATAAATAAAATAAACAAGTGAAGTTTTTTCTAGTAATGTAGAGAATGGAATCGAAGTAGTTTTGAAGAAATCTTAGCGTTGGGAATTAAAATTTGAGCGTTTTGATTGAATGTTGAGAACATACATTGTACAGTTGCATTGGCAGGACACTAATGCTTGCTCTCTGAGTAAATCTTGTATGTGTCAGGCGTAATCAAGTATCGTCAGCTCTTCTTTTTATTGAAGACGATCAAAACTGCACAACAGGTTTTCAGAATGAAATTTATTTTCCAATTCTACATTCCAGTTCTAATTCTCCTGTCAGTTGGAGTTCAACAACAATAAAGTGCACCATTTTAAATCGTCGATCAAACAGAATCGTTCGTAGAACTTGTGGCTCATTTTCTGTTTCAAGGCAAACTCGCTTAGAACAACTGGAATATAAAAGAAAACTAGTGTGTTAAATATTTGTAAATATCTGCGGATTCGGCATCACTTCTGAAAGTGGAAAGTGCAATCTCCAACTGCTTTTAATGTATTTCTCGCCTGTGACATTTTGCCGAAGACTAGTCCATCAAAAAATTGAATGCGTCTGTGCGCCGCCCTTATACCAGCAGCTCCCTTTTCACCCCTCTGCTTATTGGCTGATAGATTTGTCATCGCTAAATCATTAAAGTTTCACTCTTTTTGTATATCTTATTTAGGGGTTCTAATCACTCTATAGACAATTGTACTCTTTTGCGATCCTTCGTATATGTAGGTTTATTAAGTTGATAGGTTATGAGGAAAGAGAAAAATAAAAATATTGGGGCTGTCGAATGATACGATAGTTCTGATGTTATACTGATATGAAATTCTTTATTTGGCAACTGCCCATTTTGAAAAGCTATTTGATATTTCGTTTTTCTGTAATATGAAAGTTGATATCGAAGGACATTAGGCGCTTGTCGAGCCTCCGGTCCTTGAATTGAAGGAAGATTTAATTGTTTTTTTTTTTTGTTTTTTTGTTTTTTTCATTTACATCTTGTTAAATTGTTTCAAACATTTCAGAACTCTCTTACCTTCTTAAAAATCATTGAAAGATTTTTTAGGCCACTATTTTTAGCACCTGTGACTGGTATTTGTAAAAGTGAAAGAGGTATTGGCAGGAACAAAAGTGGAAATAAACCCAAATTCTTGTTTAAAAAAAGTTCTAATTCTATTTTCGTCTCATCTCTGTCAATATCTATACTCTTTACCCTGTCTTCCATATTCTATAAATCTTAAATAAAATAGTGAATCACTTTCACACTGTACATTTATATGTGTGTGCATGTGCGTGATAATTTCCTTTTTTCCGCATACTGAACTTCCGCACTTTAACTTCTGGGCTGCTCAGCTTTTTCATACTCACGTTTCAGAGTCTACACGCTCTAAAATTAAATGCCTGTCTTAGTTAAAAATGAGAGAAAATGCCCTTGTGAATATAAATAACCTCTAAATGCATTTTGACGCTCTTTTTTTATTTAATTATTTTCTTTTTCCTGCCTTTTCTATTTGGTGTATTCATTGTCTGGTCTTGGTTTTAATAAATAATTTTTAATCTCTACTGAAAACTGAATGTTTCCATTAATAATCCTGAAACATTTTATATCATATATTTCCATTATGGGATTCCTTCGTAAAAATTATGACAAGCGGGATACGCAATCAGAAGTGGAAGGCAAAAAGTCGAAAGAATAAAGTGCGAGAATGTATTATTTTAAACTTACATGGCTGTAGAAATTCGCTACACAACGTTGTTGGATTCAATATTTTGTAAAATTACCACAAGAAAATGAAAGATTGTGCAACTGAGAAATTAAAATGAAGCTTTATTTAGTGTGATTATAAAATAATTATTTTTAGAACATGCATAAATTTAAATTATAATACATACACTTATATATAGGGTGTTCATTAATTATTGTCGGGGTTTCTGTACCTCATAACTTTCGAATAAAAAATATTACGCAAAAACCGATTACGTATTCGTAAATTACAACTCAAAGAATTTTATTAATGATATTAAAGTGTAAATCTTGCACAATTTGCACTTTGTAGGCATTCAGCTGAAGGCGATTATGTATTCGTAAATTCGCTGAACAAATTTTGACTCGAATTGAGGATGATGAAAATTATCTTCGGAAATGGTTCTTCAGTGACGAATCCACTTTTCATGTGTCAGAAAAAGTTAATAAACATAACTGTAGAATATAGGGCTCGGAGAACCCGCACAATTATGAAAAGTCAAAATTTGTTCAGCGAATTTATGAATACATAATCGCCTTCAGCTGAATGCCTACAAAGTGCAAATTGTGCAAGCTTTACACTTTAATATCATTAATAAAATTCTTTGAGTTGTAATTTACGAATACGTAATCGGTTTTTGCGTAATATTTTTTATTCGAAAGTTATGAGGTACGGAAACCCCGACAATAATTAATGAACACCCTATATATATGATAGACATCGTCACAAGTTAGATGTCTACAAGCACCTCAAAAAAAAAATTTTTTCAAAAATTCCCCTGTCATATATATATTTACTCAATTATAATATGTTTAATAATAGTAGATTAGTATTTTTTTGCCTATCTTTTTCTAATTGTTATTCACCCCCCCCCCTAAAAAAAGGAGTAAATGGCACGAGTCTTAATCAAATCCCAAACTAATTTTGGCGAAACTTTCCCAAATCTATGTGCCAATACCACACTCCTTTGATTGATCAGCTTCGAAATGAAAAATCAAAGTTAATTTCATCGACATCCCCCTTTCCCCTTCTCCTCTCTAATAATCTTCCTGCGATACGAGCATTCACTCTTCATTTTTTTCATTCAGCTATTGCATATTCTGAGAAATAAAAAAAAAAGTGCTGAGGCTCTAGTACTCTATTATTAGTTTTTTTTTCCTGGTATGCTTGTGTTTAGATCGGCCCCTTTCGGGCAAAAAACATGGTGCATGCCTAATTTCTTTTATCAAAGCATTTCTGGAGATCATCCATCACCATTTTAAACCTTGGTGACAATACCAGATTTTTTTTTAGAGAATTCAAAAAGAAAAAAAAAGTTGTGAAAGTTTTTTATTTATTTATTTATTTCTTCGCCTTACTACCATTGGGGTAAATGCTTTTTTTTTTCAGGTAAAATATTCAAAATGCACAAAGTGCACTATTGCAGGTATTATCCAGTTGAATTGTCCTTTTGAAACTGTCCGTCAGTTGAATTGTCCTTTAATAGGTTCTGTATAGATTTCTAATCAATCTCTTCTAATAATAAAGGGAAAAGTGTGAGACACTTTACGAGACTGACAGTGCTACCAAGTTATATAGATGTATATTTTGGAGAGTGAAAGTGTGTACCTCGAAATAATTTTTTTGGTAATTTTAATTAATTAAAAATTAAGCAAAATGTTTTCTTGTGGTAACTTCCTACAATATTATTGCACAAAACTTTTACATCATTTTAAAATTTAAAAATTATATTTTTAATGGTTCCATTTTAATTGTCATGTATTCCTGGACGTTTTTCCTGGCAGTTTTTGAAAAATACTATATAATATTATTGTTCTGAAATTCAAATCATTCATTTTTGTTGTTTCATTAAGTATTTAATTCTTTAAATTTCTTCCATTATTAAAAACTTAAAAAAGAATTTGTTTGATAGCCGTGTTCTTAACTTGACGAATAAAAGAGAGAGAGAGAGAGAGAAAAAGAAATTACAGCACAGTGAAAGCTAGAAGTTGGATCAATCAGATATTTAGGCTATTAATAGCACTTTGTTGTTATGAAATTGATTCAATTAGAATAGCTCATATAGACAATGGACTTAACAAGTGTAAATGAATCATATTAACAAAGCTTTAATGTTTATTTCAATTTGATGCTCAAAAATATTTTCTTGGAGAGTTAATGAGTATTAAATTATGTCTAAAAGATTCAATTAAAAGTAAACTTTACCATTATTCCTGGCAAACGAGTTGGTCGTCAAAGGCGGCTTATAAAACAATGCATTCTTCTATTTCGGTATTATTATTATTTAAAACTTATTGAATGACTTTTTACATCTCAACAACAGCATTGAATACAGATTATTGTATATTTAGAGATATTTCAGGTTGATAGCAAATAGAAAACTATAAGCAACCACAAAGTCAATGAATGCTGTTATTAACATATCTGTGTATCTATGATTTTAATAAGAATAGCATGAAAACTAAACTCCAAAAGTTTATAAAAAGTATTTAATACTGGTGTTTCAAATTAAATTTCGTCTTACCATTATGTGCATCAATTATTTGTCAAAATATTATCAAAATTGAAGGCTAATCGTAATGCTCGACTTCACTATTTTTCGCGTATTATCAATGTAAATTCGCCTGAACTGCATTCATATTCTTAGTCTTTTATTCCTTAAACCAAATTTATTTATTAATTGTCCTTTTGAATAATAATTAATAATATTAGTTATGGTATTATTATATTGTTAATAATATTATAATTGATGCTTTTCACTGAAAATTTTTTGTTGTTGTTGAATCATGTAATTTAAATTTGTATATAATCATATATTAATATAATCAAATAAAAGAAGCAAGATTTTATATAGAATGTCGTACTGTTGAGGGGGGGATACTTAAAAAGTTAAAATTAATGCTTAACTTAAAATTAGACTGAATTAAAAAATATAATAATTGAATGAATAATTAATAACGATACTAATACGATTGATACTATTGTTTTATATCTTGTATTATGAATTATAATTTTCCTATATATAATACAGAAAATATTTAAAATATCTTTTTTTTATTGTAATCTAAAATTTAAGGGTATGATCAGAATGTTCAAGTATACAAATTTAGTTCTTTTGCAAATAAAATAGGATATCTTCACCTATTGACAGAATCTAATAAAATGAATAGAGTATCGTTAATTCTAGCCCCAATTTCACTAAAAATTTGTCGATTGCACCTACATTGGGCAAAAATACTGCAGTTGATGAGGTGTGGGGATCTGAAAAATACAAATGTTGACTTAGATGCCATTTTCATGTATCGAACGAAGAGAATCATATAAAAATAACTCCAGCACAGCTTTAAAAAAATGGGATTTTAATATAAGAAAACTTAATAAAACTCTAAAGAATTCTGTGAATTAATGTTTCATTTTTTTCTTACCCTTTATTCTGTAAGAATAATTATGAAAACGCTGCTACTCTAAAAAAATGGCAAATGAAATTATTATAATATAAATCATTTAAAATTTTTCTCCTGTTTGAATACAAAACTCAATTCCTGCTAGACCCTTGAATTGGAAGGAATAAATTTGCAACTTAAGTAAGAGTTTGGCAGAAACAAAAAGCTTCGTGCAGACATATTTCTTAATTTTCGAAAACAGATTTTCTTGTGATAAATATAAGTTTTTCTTTTCGAAAATTATTTCAAATTTGCCAATAGATGGATTTCCTTCTATTTTCAAAAATCGTTGGCACACATTTGTAACAAAAATAAACACTGTTTCTTCGCCAATAATCCATTTCTATTGCCAAATTTAGCGATAAACTCTAATTTATAGCAACTCAACGGAGTCCAGCATGCCAAGTGCGGCGGCCGGAATGAGTCACAAACAAACCGGCGTCGCGGTGCATGCTGGGATCTTTCGGCCAGCTGAGACCGAGAAAAGAACTCTTCTCGACCCCTCTATCGTCTGCGCACGTGAACCAATCAGAGGACGAGCGGGTCTCGTTCTGGCGGTTGGGAGCTAACAGTTGGCTTGGTGCCTCTGAGAACCGTGCACTTTTGTTGACACTTTTTCTGTCTCTGGGATAAGGAACTGATCAAGGGTGTTTTCTATTGTGATTTTGTTCTACCAGTGTTAACGTTGTGGATTCGTGCAATAACCTTTTTGGAAAACTATAGGGTAAGTGTGTGTTTTGTTTATAATTCTACTGTCGGTGATTGAGACAAATAAACCGGTTTTCACTTTTAAACTGAAAATCAAATATCGTCCATATTTTTTTGAAAAAAAGTTTAATGTTAACAACCTCTAGATGATATGCTGAAAGTAAATATTAAATTTATGTATTGAAAGTTAAAGGTGAAAATATGTAAATAAATATGACAGAACATAATATAAACTTTGAAGTTAGAGTGTGGGATGGTTGTTATATATAAAATCATATTGTGGATGATAAATGACAATAAAGAAATAAACATTAGTATATATTTCAATTATAGTATATTCAATTAGTATATATTTCAATTATAGTATATTCAATTAGTATATATTTCAATTATAGTATATTTAATTAGTATATATTTCAATACATATTTCAATCTTGTAAGAAGCATCTACTTATAAGACAATTTATTCAGCAAGCATAAATATGAGAACTTTTGAAAACTCATTCAGATGTCTATAAGATTTAATAATACGGATGTTAATAATGAAAAAAATGCATTGTTTTTAAAATGCTATGTCAGAGTTATGTTTTTAAATAAACATTTTTATATTTATAAATTTAATTAAGAGTATAATCGATGTCGCCATCAGTTTCAGTGCATTATTAAATCTTTTTCATTAAATGGAATAGTCGTTCAGTTAAATCTAATAAGATTTTTATTGATGACTTTAAAAACAGCCGAGTTTCTTTGGAAAATGTTTTTATGAAGTTTAGTTTAAAACGAAGGTAAATACTCCTCATTGTTGTTTATGATTCTTAAAGTAGAATTAATGTATTAACTTGTATTGTGATAGGTTTAAAAATAGAGTTTCACTGGAGAATGCTTATTTAACAATAACTGTAACATCAAACAAAATTCATGTTGTTTCTTGCAAAAAATAGGTACTATCATTGTGATTGATTACATTTTAATATAAACTCCTAAGAAAAATACAGTTCATGGAGATATCGTTCTTTTAAAAGTGAAATTTGTAAATGTGTATGTGGTGATTTGCTCTTAAAACATTTAATTTTAGAATTGAAGGAGAGTGGGATTGTTATCACTGGTAAACAAATTATATTTTGCTTTGTTGTTTCTCTTTCATAAAGAAAAATAAGTTAAAAATATTTCTAAAAGTTTAAATTATATTCCTAAGAGTAATTTTCGTATCTTATGTAATTCTGAATACACCAATTATTTTAATTGCCTGTAATTGTAAACTGTACTTTCTGAGTATATCTATTTTATAGCACCCTTTTGTTTTTAAAATACTTTTTTTTATATAATTTGAAAAGCTAAATAAATATCTTATCAATTATAAGACAGTGTTCAGTGTTTAAAATTCAATCTAGACTTCTATTCATTGATATTTCTATCATATTATCGATCCTAATCATGATAATAATAATAATAAACATATGATGTTGCATTTCGAATTGAAAATGATGAAAAATGGTTTGTAAGTAATAAAAATAAGAATAAGAAAAATTTATTATAATTATTTAAAATAAGAAACGTAATAAGAAAATAAAAATAAGAATTAAATAAGAATTTTTCTTATTTTAATGTTGTCATCCAATTTTTTGTTAATTTCATTCATTAAATAAATCTCTTAAATTATGCTCTATTGTTTATTAATTGCTTACTGATACACTTGAAGTCAGATCTAAAATGTAAAATCGACTTTTCAATAAAATATTATAATAAAGATCTTTCAGTAGTCATAAAGTAGATCTTTTGTATTTTGTAATAGTTTTTTTAAAAAATTAAAAGGAAAATATCAATTAAACCAAACGATATTTTTAAACCAATAAATTATATTATTATTTAAAAATCATCTACATCAGATCAGTTATTTATTAAAAGTTTAATAAAAATCGGAAGAAAGACTACACGTCTGCAAATGATATCATTATAAAGGTGGAATTTTGAATTTTCACATAATACAAGAATATTTCTTGTGGGATAATATGTTCCCAAGTTTGTACGGAGAAACGGCAATATTTTGGTTAATTTTCAATTAATTAAAAAATTTTATTAATTTTTTTTCTCTTTAAAAAGGTGGCAGTATTCTTTATTTTGCTTTAAATAATAAAGGTTGAATTCGGCCCAATTGTTTAAAAAGAATATTGAACTTATATGTACACAGTCACAATGGCTTTTATTTATATTTAGATAGATAAATTAATTTTAGAGAAAATTTTACAAATTGCCCCTTTAAACTCTGTATACCATGTTAAGATTTAGCGGACCATCTCCTTCGTACTTAGCATTATTAAGTGCATAAAGCATGTCTAGTCTTTAACGTTGAGAGCGCTCATTTGACATAATGATCAGTACCGACCAGACTGATAATCTGCGCAAAAGGATCATTAATTTTGGAGCAAATAAACCTCAGGTGAGTGGGGATTAGAGCTGATTTGGAATGCATGTAAAACTAGGGAATATCTTAGACGTCTGCTGCAACCAGATGCAAAGCAACGAAAGGAAATGGAACAATTCCACGTTACTTTTCTGTTTAAGTACAAGGCTGTCAAAAAGATTTTGTTAATTCTTAATAGATGTAGAAATGAATTAGTAATTTCAATTATTCAGTAATAATAAACCATATTCTAATAATTAGAAATTGCAGGAAATCGTAAATCGTCGTAAAAAGTGTAGCCGATTTATGAAATTTGTCGTTTATTAATGGATCAAATATATAGCAGCTTTTATTATTATTATTATTAATAGAATCGAATTTTCCTGGACAATCATATTTGTTTTATATTCTTTTTATAATATATTTCTTAGTTACTTTTATAACTTATATTCGTCGTGAAAATAAACATTTCTTTGATAAAAGAAAAAAGAAAAATCTTCAGAAAAAAAAATGCAAGGGTGACTTGTTTATAAAAATTATATATCAGGTGTCATGTATATTTCATAATACCTTTTCGATATTTTTCTCCTATTTATTTTCACAATAAATATTTGCACTTGAAAACAATTTTTTTAAATATTTTATTGAAGGATGGGAAACATTTTTAACATACCTGGATTTCTTAAATTCCTTTCATGCACTGCAAATTTTAAGACCTCCCCCCTTTTTTTTTTGAATTTATTAGTTTAATTATTTATTTTCCGAATCAAATATCTATTTATATTTAGAAAGTTACAAATATTTCTGACTCATTTTTTTAATTTATGATGGAAAATATAAATTTAATTTTAATATACTTTTAGGTATTTGCATATTAATTTTGGAAAATTTGATAAAAAATCCTTGTCGGGTTAATGTTATTCTCTTTGTGGGCGCCCTCATAGTTGAATAGTTAATTAATTGTAAAAGTCTATCCATAGATTAGTAATTGCAGTTTTGAATTAGATAAATCTTATGAATTGATTTAGTAACTAGTATAAATCAAATATTAGAGTGCGAAAAAAATTCCGTTTGTTTATATTCTTTATAAAAAAATGGAAAACGTCATTTATATTCTTTATAAACGGTGGAAAACATCGGGTTTTCTTTATTGCGTCATTATCCTTTATTTAGATTAATTTTACTTTGGCTGGTGTTAATGTTTATAACCTTTATTACTTATTTTCTGATTTAAAAAAAATAATTTTGCTTGAGATCCTAAATATACCAAATAAAAAAAAATAGAATAAAAGATTGATGCACTAATTAATAAGAAATGAACAGAAGTTCATTGAAATATCTTTATTTGAAAGGCTTTAAAGAAATAATTAGAATTAAGATAAACTCTATGAATTATGATTATCAACTGCTGCTGAAAATTATTTGAAAAACGTCTTTTCGTTTATTTTATTTCTTTCTTTATTTTTATCTCGAGTTCCAAAAATGCAATCCTGTTTGGGTTGGCATGCTTAATTTGGGAAGCTTTGTTTTTATTCGTTACCGCTAACACCCTTTTTTGAATTGAGATTTGACGAAGCCGTAAGTCAGTTGAGGTCCTTAATAAGTTTATTTAAGTGGTATCTATAGTACATTTGACACTTTCTCCCTCGGATAATTTTTTGAGGCCCCCAATAAAATAGTGGTCCTAAGTATAGCATATATAACTTATTTGTAAAACCGGCAATGTTTGTATTATGACCGACGTTAAATATTTAAATTACTGGAAATGATAATTTTCCTCATTTTCCTCCTTTAAGATTGTCGATTGATAAAATAGTTAAACATTTTGAAATAGACTAGAGTATACGAAAAACTAATATTTGCAGTAGTGTGTTCACGTGTTCTTCACTCTATGATCACAACTCATTTTAAATCGTCTCGTTCTGTCGCATTTCCTTTTCCGACAGATTATCCGGTCACATGTTCACGAAAAGACAGCGAGAGACATCTGATTGAATCTTTTTTGAAATGTAAACAAACGAAATGTTTGTTTCGAGACATCTAGTGTTTGATGCTACAAAAATACTGACGGATTTAGTGAAGGCCATTCTGTGATTAAAATTTGCAATAGCATTAACTGAACTGTTTTGATTTCATAAGTTTAATCAACACAAGATTTTTATTGCTTATAATTGCGTTAACTGAAATTCTGTGAGTATTTTTAATTTTTTGTTATTGATTTTTTTTTGTTAAGATTTGATAATCCATACAAATTCCATATACCTTATAGAAATTATGAATTATTTTTCTGTTAAAACTACTAAATGTTTGTTTTTATAACGCTTCTAATTCCATGTGTTGTGGTAATAGTGTATTTATAAAATACAATTAAGGAGCAAATCATTATTTCTTTTAAAAAATTCAGTACATTCATTTTTTTATTGTTATTTCCGTTGAAATTTCACTAATATTAAAAACTATTTCTTTAAAACTATAAATTTTCTTAATTAAATAAATGTGCTTTGAAACTAAGAAAGAATTGCTTTTTGTAAAATATAAAAATTTAGAATGGATTTTGTACTTTTTATTACTTTAAAATATTTAAAATTTTATTATAATCATTAACAAAAATTAATATAAAATAGAAAGACGCGAAGGGTCATACATTAACTAATAATGCAATGCATCTTTCTTCGCATTTTTGCCTTATAAAATAAAAATTCTGTCAAATCATACAACATTCGCTTGAAACATGGACTTTTTGCTCTGAATATCGATTACTTTTGTTCTCAATTCTTCTTAATGTATTAGTTTTTTTTTAATACATTAATCAGAATTCACTTTGAACTGTTGATTGTAATACAGTTAGCTAATATTTCACCTTTAAAAATTTCTGAATTATTTGATACCAGAACTTGTAATTAAAGGTTTAATGATATATTTGCTCATGGCATTTATATTTGTATTTAGAGGGAAATGAATGAATACTTTTTACTCTAAAGCTTATAATATTCAGTAAATAAAGAGCAATAATATAGAAATAGTTTTTTTTTTAAAAAAAAAAGCTAAAACAGAATAAATAAGTGAAAAACAAAATAAATCTTGCCGTTAGATCAAACAGTGCTCCTTTACAATAAAGAATCTGTTGCTCTTCGTATTTTTTAGTGCCGTTTTTAAAAAAAGAGCGGATTTTTTCCCTCCTTCTATAAAAGAACAATAAAAATTTAATTCGTATTTTCAAAAGAAATCACTCTCTTTTCTGAGTTCGGAAGCTTAATTAAATTCCGGGACCCAATTCTTGCGTAACATTTTTGTACACTTTTTTTTTTCTCTCTTCTGTTTCCGCCGCCTATAATGCAAGGAGCACTTCGAATTCCGTGTAGGACGATAATTGCTTTTGATTTTGAAGAAAATTCCGAAGAAAAAAAATGTGTAGGTAAATTAATTGTCAAATGCGACTTCCAAATCTGTGCATTTCGGAGCCATATTCAAGACATTTCGTCTGAACTATTTCCAGAACTTATGGCTGATTTACTTTGAAAAGAAGAGGGGTGGAGTGGGGGAAGAAGTCCATCTGATATCCGACGATTTCTGTAAATGATTAGAGAAAAAGGAAGACTTTTTTGCGATGTTTTTTATATATATGTAATGCCTAGCTCTTAAAAAATTATTTAGAAAGAAGGACGACTTTTTGAGGGTTTTTTTTTTTATCTAGATAATGCAAAGATCTTAAAAAACATTATTTAAGATAATACGCCAAGGTATGTTCATTATTACAATTATTTTACTATCTGCTTTTAAGATGGTCCATTGATTTGATATATCTATTTTAAATTTGAACTATCATGGTTCTTATCAGTCCAGTGGCTGATTTAGATATTATGCAGTGCACATTATGTCGACTTTCAAATAAACTGGACTTTTCAACATATTTTTAACATTCATCATATTTTTAATGGCTTACTTTCATTTATTTTTTTTTACATTATTAAACTTCCGAGAATGTCATTTGTCTTTGTCTATTATGATTCTAGATTCGAATGTCAAATATTGATCTTTGGCGTGAATTTGGCATTTTTATTGAACTGAAGGAGGTATCTGAATCTATCATGTGATCCTTGGAGATGCTTTTAGCAATTATTCATTGGCATTTAGCTATAAGTGATTCCGGAAATCGAATATGTGTTTTTAACTAGTGGTTTCAAACTGATTGACACTAAAATTTGACACAGAATTATAATTTTAGTCATAAATCGTATGCTAAATTTCATGTTGTGTTTTTGATTTTTTGCATTTACAGATTTGTGAAAGTACAAATCAGTAGAAATTCAACCCCTTGACAGATTTTGTTCCAAATTTGTTACATATATATACTTTGTATGTTAAATATATTTGCTAAATTTTATACATTAAACACTCTTTGTTTTATATTTATCGTGTTACTAAATAGATCACTCGCAAAATTTAATAGAAATTTACAAATTTGTTGAAAAGACCATGTGCCAAATTTCATCTGTCTAGCTCAAAAAGCAGTTTTGAATTATCTTTGTCACACACAGACAAACATAATGCCAACAAAATGTTTTTCGAACTCAAGAAACTCTAAACCTTCAAAATTCGTCAAACTCTCAGGTTCACCCTCTTTTTCTTTTTTTTTTTTTTTTTTTTTTTTTTTTGCCGATTACAATATTTTTTTATACTACTTATATGAGAAAATAAAAAGGTAATAAAGCTCGCGAAAAAGTAATATATTTAGCAGAGACAAAGACTTTTTTAAGTTCACGCTACAGTTCAGAATAACTGTGCTTCATATACATGAATATGCATAACTATTACCTAACCTGTTGGCTGAGATTAGGTTTTAATGGCAAGCTATTAACTGAACAACAAAGCCATAAAGTGCCACGTTTAGTTTATTACCATCTGAATAATTTAAACGCAGATTAAGTACCTCAAATAAGATCTTTTTTTCCCAAATAATAAGAGCTTGATAATGTTACAGGATCCTTATAATCGACTTATATATAACTTCGTCCATTTTCTCACTTATTGTTAAATGGTGTACGTCGTTTTGAAGATTTTAAGTGCTCTTGCAAAGTATATATAATGTGAAATCGCCAAATTGGCGAAATTTTTTTTTTTTTTTTTGGCTCTTTTTCATTACTGTTACAACTGACAAGTAACATATATATATATACATTCAAGCCATTACATTAAAATAATTTTCTTCATCTCTGTTTTATTCATTGCGTTGCTGACCTCAAGTGGAACGATATTAAAGAAAATAGCAATAAAGGCCCATACTGAAGTTTCCGGCAAGGCCCCCTCTTAACTTTGTTTGCTCTAATTAAGTCACCAACTGCTCAGGCACGTGTATTAGCTCTCCCCTGTCCTTCGTCCATTAAAGATGCCGCCTGCTGTTGCGAATGTGTTTTGTTCCCTTCCAGTGCTGTCCGATGCTCAAGATGTCTTTAAGATTGCAATCGACCGTAATGAACAGCATTAGACCGGATCTGGGCGTCAAAAAAACACACATCGAGGAAAATGAAGTTCAGTTTTTATTGTCTCTTTGGCCCAATTTCGTTTCTTGTCTTTGTCCCTGTCGTATCTCACATCCATGAATTGTTGTCGTTAGAATTAGAATAATAATTTGTATTAGAAGAGTAAGATCGGTCCTTAAATATGATATTTCAAGTATTTTTTTTATAAGTTAACGTAAAATTTAAAAAAAATTAGTAACACCTTTTGATTTTCTGAGTTTGATTTGATCATTTTTTTAAAAAAAGATTTTATGATACTAAATTTTGTACCTTCATCTCACCATGGATTTTATTATTTAAGCAACTTGCTCTTTTCAGAGTATTGCAATTTATTGACATTTTCGTATTTAAAAATATTTTGAGAGTCGATATATTCTGCAAAATATGTTTGCCACTTTAAAAAAATTTTTTTTGTCGATGCTTTACACCTCTCTGAAAAATGCATGTCTGAAAAATGCAAGAAAGCTTTTATATGCATATTTTTATTTTTCGATGTATAAATCAAACTTGTTGCAGTATCCTGCTGTGTGACTGATACGTTTTCTTTTTGAAAGAATGTATGATACCAAATTTTGTATCTTCATCTCACAATGATATTTAAGTATCTTTCTCTAGTAATAGCATTGCAATTTACGGTGTATTTCTTAATTTAAAACATTTTGAGAACTGATGTATTTTACAAAATATGCTTACCATTATTTTTAAAAAAAATGCACCGATTGTTTACATTTCTTTTAAAAATTTTCATTCCTGAAACTACAAGAAAAATTACACATGCATATTTTTATTATTTGGCTTATAATTGACACTTGTTGCTGATTGGTAAAAGATAACATTTCACTTGAAGGAAAAAAGATTGAAATAACAGCTTTGAAAACAGAAATAAAATCATTAATAAGATTTTATTAAAAGTAGAAACTTAAAAAACTCATTTTTAATGACATTACACAACAGCAAGCAAAGTTTTACTGTCACAAGTTAATACATTGTTTTATGGATTTCGAGGTCTTTATTTTCATTATATCATAGAGTAGGCATTTTGCTGTTCAAATTTGAACCAACTCCAATCGATTACATAGCATATCTTGTAATACTTTATTTAACATCATAAAAATGCAGAACTGTTCTTTTTGAGAGAATGTTTCATAATGGCAAACATACTTTTAAATTTGAATTTTAAAAAATGCATAGTTTTGTAATCGGAAGCTAATAAATTGTTCTATGGATTTCGAGTTCTTTATTTTCATTATATCATAGAGTGGGCATTTTGCTGTTCAAATTTGAACCGACTCCAATCTATTACATAGCATATCTTATAATACTTTATTTAACATCATAAAAATGCAGAACTGTTCTTTTTGAGAGAACATTTCATAATGACAAACATACTTCTAAATTTGAATTTTAAAAAATGCATAGTTTTGTAATTGGAAGCTAATAAATTGTTCTATGAATTTTGAGGTCTTTATTTTCATTATATCATAGAGTGGGCATTTTGCTGTTCAAATTTGAACCGACTCCAATCTATTACATAGCATATCTTATAATACGTTATTTAACATCATAAAAATGCAGAACTGTTCTTTTTGAGGGAATGTTTCATAATGGCAAACATACTTCTAAATTTGAATTTTAAAAAATGCATAGTTTTGTAATCGGAAGCTAATAAATTGAATTTCGTGTTCTTTATTTTTTTTTATATATCACAGAGTGTTCATTTTGCTATTCAAAACTGAAACGACTCCAACCTATTACATGGCATATTTTATGATGCTTTATTTAACATGAAATACATTTTTAAAAAATGCGGCATTGCTCTTTTTGAGATATGTTTTATGATGACAAACATTTGTCTAAATTTGAATTTGCAAACATTTATAAACATTTTTTTTACATTTACATCTTTACAGGTAGTTTCTCTCTCTCTCTCTCTCTCTCTCTTCATATCTTTACCTGGTTTTAAACCATGTTTCATTGTAAATTTGTGGTTAAATATGATCATGTAGTCAAAATTTGTGATTAAATATGATCATGTAGTCAAAATTTGTGGTTAAGTATGATCATGTAGTCAAAATTTGTGGTTAAATATGATCATGTAGTCATTTGTGGTTAAATATGATCATGTGATCAAAATTTGTGATTAAGTATGATCATGTAGTCAAAATTTGTGATTAAGTATGATCATGTAGTCAAAATTTGTGATTAAGTATGATCATGTAGTCAAAATTCTTAGAACGTGCTTAAATATCAATTAGTCAAATGTCCCATTATAAAATTTGAAAAAACTTTTCGCAGATATTTAGCGGAAATATTCAAATGTGTATGGAAGAGATGTTGATAATATGACCGATGAAGTGAATCAAGAAACACTCATGAAATTGAAGAAACAAGTATACTGTAAACAATAAAATAGGATCAAAGTCATTGATCAAGTGTTTGGCACTTATCAAATAACTCACGTTTACTTTGTTGTTATCTCTAGTTTCAAATCATGTATTTACTTTTTTCAAAAGATAGATTATTGTGGAATTGAACCAGAGATAATATGAAGTTCTAATCAATTTGTGTTGTTTACATTTTTGGTGTCACATCTGCGGGAAATGTGAGTTAAGAAAATTTTCTTTTAAATTAATTTTTGCGAAACACAAGAAATACGAATTTTCTGTTAAATTTTTGAAATTAAATAAATGCGCAGGAAAACAGTGTCATATTATATAGTATAATAATAAAAATGCTTATAAATAGCTTTCCTAGTTTTTTTTTTTTTAAAAATTGACCCTCGTCTTATAATTGGTAATTCAAGAAGTCTGAAAGCTTAAATTTCTGTTTTGGATTCAATTATATATTTTCGGTTATAAATTAGTAATGTTTGACGCTATATTTTATGTTGTTGTGGTTTTGAGTGCTAATTATTTCGATTTTGATGACAGTGATATCGACAGGATTAGTTTGCACCAGGGATAATTTATTTTTAGTATTTACTTTTCTAAAAAAAAAGGGGTGTGTGTCTTTCAGAAACTAGATTTGAATCTCCTTTTTTCGCATGAGAAATGATCTTTTCGTAGTAATGTAAATGATTGCCATTTTTTTTTCTCGAAGTTCGTTTATTTCCATTTTTATTTCGACTTTTCGGCTCGGAAAAAACGAAGAAAAACTACTGCGAGTAAGAAAGAAAAATTGATTTTAACTTCGTCCCGCTTGCTAACTTTTTTTAAAAGTAAAGTTTAAAAGTTTTTTTTTGTTTGTTTGACTTAAGAGATATATTATTTTTAAAACATTGAGAATTCTTTCTCTTAAAAACTTTATTTCCTTTACCATCTTCGATTTTTCATCTTTAATGTAAATAACAAATATTTAAAGTTGTAATTTTTTAATTAAAAGAATGTTGTATTAAAAAATTATTTTTACTTTTTTCCTCGCAGTTGAAAATAACTTGATTATTTACTTTCCTAAAAAAAAGGGGAGGGGGGGGGGTCTCTCTCAGAATTCTTTATGAATTATTTAAACTGAAAATGTTAAATGTAGTGTTTTAAAACAGTTTCCACTCTATTTCAAACCAAAGTACATTAAAAGAATTTAATCTTAAAAAATATTTTTACACTATTTCACAATTTAATTATAAAATGTTCTACTTGGCTTTTTGAAACTTTACTTCCATATTTCAATCAAAAGATACTGCTACAGTATTTTTTTTTTTTTTTTGTTCATTTCTTGAAATGTTATATTGAGGTTTCGATGTTTTTATTCCATATGCTATCTATAAATACTGTGTGATCTTCATATCTATCTCTTCTTAATGTTCAACATGTTGACGAAATGCATGTAGGAAGGAAAATGTTATCATCCTCCTATCGGCGCTAACGGCCTTTTATTATCTATTACAACTGTCGAAAACTCATCATGAGTCGTTATTACGGGCGTATGTCGGTATCGTTTTATTCACTATGTTTCTTTTCTCACATATCTCGGTTTCTTTATCTGGAAGGAAATATGAAAATTCGAGGAATATCGTAGTTTTTATCGGCAACAAGTCATTTCTTTTCCTAACGTGCTCACAGCTTTTGTTAAAAATCCCACACTCCCAAAAAGCACACTCCCACACAGCACGTTTTAATATGATTTTGATTCGCAAAAGCATTATATTTATAATATAGCAAAGCATATAGATTTTAGATAGCAAATTTATTTAACACTTCTGTATAAGGTGAATAAATAAGAATTATTATAGCTCCAAGAATAGTTTATAAAAATATTCAAGGCTAGGTTATTAATAGTAAATAAAATGCCTCCGAACCCCTTTCTCCTCTTTTTTGCTGTATTTTGAAAGTTATTTAATGTTGTGCTTCCCTTTATTATAAAATTAGTGCAATCAAACTTATTTAAATTAAATTCAAGTAATTTAACTTAATATTGGAACTTACATTATTCTAGTAGCACTCCTAATTTATCACCATTTGGAAGTTTTATTTATTTTATATATATATATATATATATATATTACAAAAAATGAGATACTTTATCATTTTTATAAAAATGTTAGATATTAAATATTATTTATATTGTGTTTAAAAAAGATTTTATTTTTTTTATTTTTGTTTTTACTGTTTTGTGTAAGATTTTAAAATATCAGTATTATATATATATATATATATATATATATATATATATATATATATATATATATATATATATATATATATATATTTAAATATGAAATGCCGAAGCTAATTTTTTAGAAAGTGGTCTACTGCAAATAAGCATATAGCTATTTCTGTTGATTAAAATTTTCTATTTAGAACTATTAACATAAAAATAAATTAAAATCGACAAAAAATATTTGGGTTGGAAAATGTGGAAGGGAAAAGGGCCCTAGTATTTGCATTGACCTAGGGCTCTTAGAAGGCTTAATCCGGTCTTAGAAATGTGGTGAATATGTTTTCAAACAAAAGAAATTTGAATCTTTTTTAATTAAATAACATTAATTGTGTAGCACTTTCGAAATATTTTTATGTGGAAAATTCCATTTCCCTAATTTGTTGAAGCTTATCTTTAATTTCTCAAACTTTTTTCTTCTTAATTTTTACTAACTAAGTTCATCGACTAGTAATATGTTATAATTGCATATCAGTGATTAGTGGCATACATGGCATAATTTTTTCTACCCTTAATTTTTCTTCTAATTTTCTATGGCCTTAAGAACGACTGGTTGGAGAGCATTGTTTAAATTGTCTCTAATCTCCATTCATTATCCTATTGAAATAAAATACCATGCCATAATAATAAGCATACATTATAATACTCAGATGTAAGAAAATAATCTTTTTCTCTCTTGAATTTTATTAAAATTTCTTGTGTTCAAATTGTTGAAATGCTGAAAATCAGTTCATTCTGAGAAACGAAGAAGCTCATTTCAGTCAAAATTTACCATATCATGCCATGGACCCTGCAGGTGGTAAGCTTTAAAAGGTCATAGTTTTTGCATAATGAACTGAAATTAATATGCTACTATTTTCCCTTCACTATGCCGGTTAAGATATCTGGACTTATTTATACTCATCTAGAGCCCATTGCAAGTACGTGAAGTTATTTTCAACTCCCCACACCCCCTCTCTTGAATTACTGTCACGATTGTTGACTAACGACTGTTCTATCATATGAGGAATTAACATTTTTTAAAATTGAGAGTTATATAATTAAATTGCAGTGCAATAAAACTTTTAACCAATTCTTCCACTTTGTAGAAGTTTTAAACTACTTTCCTAAAAAGTAATACAAATTTTAGTTTTAGCTACTCCTTTTTGAACGAATGAAATTTTTTTTATCAGGAGCAACTTTTTGGCGCCTGGTTATTTTGTTTACATTGATAAATTAAAGATATTCTGAGAAGGAATGAGGAACTAACGGTTCCAGTTCGCGGGTACTAATCACTATTCAAAGGATGAGTGACAGAGCAAACAAACTGACAAGATATTGAGAGGATAATGACTTCATAAAGTAAACGCAGTTTTGCCTTCGTATGTGTAAAGGTCATCTGATATATAACGATGACAAGAGTGTTGAGTTTTTGCCCTTATCTTTTTATCAGATCTTTTACAGCATTTTAATTTGAAATCCAAATTTATCATGAGTTATTTATGAGTTAGCAAAGATAGGGTAAAAAAAAAAAAAAGAAAAAAAGAATCCTATTTTTGTTAGCAGTATCTAAGAAATGCGAAGAGATATAAATTTCTCTATTAATAAAGTTTAAAGACATTTATCGATGTGAAATTCTATGCATGCTTTTGAAAAGATATTATTTTATGTTCTGTAATCCTTTAAAAAAAGTTATTGTTTTGTTTTTAAAGGCTTTTTAATTCTTGTTCTAAAATTATATTCAAATAGAATGAATTCACTTAAAGCAGAGTTCACACGAGGCCAACTATTGCGCGCAATGGAAGGTCACGCCTACTTCAGGAAGATCACGTGATCGCAATGGGACAATCGCAAATAGTTGCCCCGTTGGGACAATCATTTGCCATAGTCCTGTTGGGGTCACGTGATGTTCCTGAGATAGGCGTGACCTTCCATTGCGCGCAGTAGTTGACTTCGTGTGAACGCTGCTTAATGGAAGTATGACATAATAACTGTAACTGTACGCATGCATCATGTAGTATATAATTGTATGCTGTGATGCCACTTTCTTTTGTCTCCTGTGGAATGAATTCCAAATTTAAACAGGAACGGTGTATTAACACATAACAATAGAGCATAGATTGATTAAATTCACATCTGTTAATGCATAACAGAGACTTTGGCATTTGTTTCCTTAGTATTTAACTTATTTTATTCATGTTTTCATCAAAATAGAGAGGAATTTCTTAGAATATTGATAAAGTCATGTGAAATTATGCCGTTCTTTGAAGAACGTTTTTACAGCTTTTTTAAAAGCTTTCAGATTATTTTGTTACAATCGCTTATAGCATTCTCGATTTTGGGCTTATTAAGACCATGGGCTGTACAGGTTATGAAATTTTGTGTTAATCGAAACAACCAACTTACGTAAGATAGTGGACAGCACATGTATATGGTCATTTATCAGTTAGTAACAAGTACTCCTTCGTACATGGCGCTTATAACTGATTTCGCTTCTTCACACATTTCTGCTGTCTTGAAAAAAATTAATTTTGTTCTAATAATAATAAAACATTCTGTTGCATAAAATACTGGTAAAATTAATTTGATTTTCCTGTGTTTATTTATTTATTTGTTGCTGAAATCGTTGCTTGTATTGGCCCAATTAGGTTGCCAGCATCAGTCCAGTATATAGTAATGATACAAATGCAGTTGACTTACTTTTCGATAACATTTTTTATTTCTTATTTTTAAAAAAAAAACATTTAAATATCTAGAAGCTTTTTTGGACTATCTTCTTGGCAGGAATTAATAAATATTCTATTAGACATTTTTTTTTTTTTCCTTTTCTTTTTCTTGTTTTATTTTTACCCCTTTCAACAATATGTTAATGAATGGTTTTTTATTCTTTCTGTTCGAATTCCATTTAAAAAAAGTAGAACTCTGTTACCATTAAAAAAAAAAAATGTTGACCATGGCCTGTGGGCTGTTGAGATCTTTTCAAGTAAATGCCCATTCTGGGCGGTCATAGTGATAAACAGCTAATGATACGTCCTACTGGTGTTAGTAGAGGGGGTTGGGGAGAAGTCCGCCTCATCTTTCTACTCACGTGCCACGCCACGTGCTTTGAGTATTGGTGTTATCTGAAACCCCCAGTCTGCATTGTGATATTAATATTTTTTATTGGAATTCTATTTTAAATGCATCGGCCACCCCCGTGTTTCTAATGAAAAACAGCATGGTCTTGCTGACCATGAAATAGGAACTGATGGGACCTAGCAAATAGTTGTCCACTGTGTGTGGCCGTAAACAACTGATTGATGCACCCTAGAGAGGAGTATCGCACCTCATATTTCTTCTCGCGTGCCATCCTTCCACTTACTTAGTCCATTGGGGGTTTAGTTGCCAAAATGGTGCTTCTCTACCGGGGAGTTAATATCCCTAATCAACAGCCAGATTAATGTGATCGCCATTTCGTCTCCTGATTGGTAACTAGCGAAATGTCGGAAGGAAATCTCTAGTTAAGTATCTTCTGTTGCTCTATTAGAAGTATTAGCCTTTATCTGGTGAAGAAAGATAATGGTCTGTGTACGATGGATAAGTTTGCTGATATATTTCAATGTATTGAACAGTAGCAATTTATATTGATAACTGTTGGTAAATAAGTAATGTGTATCATTTGTAAGTGTATTGAATATGCTTCATTATGATACTTCCCTTTTAAAATTCACCAACAATTGTTTCCACTATTTCATTTTTGTTATGAAACAAAACACCACAAAATAAATGGCTTTCAATAATCACGTAACTTTTAGATGTACTAGGTACATTTTCTTTTCACTTTGGTTTATAAGTAAATATAATTATCCTTTTCTTTGGGCTGAAAAAAAAAAATCCCTCATTGAAAAAAACAACAACGTTTTTTTTTTTTTTTAATCTTTCTTTTATTACTTACTTAATTTATATAAAAATAATTTTTTTATTGGTTTGATTGTTAAAAAATGAAAACAAGGTGAATTTTTATAATTATATAATTAGATGAATATCTGCAATTTGTGTATCAGAGTATAAACATAATAAAAATTAGCGATTCTATCTATATGTTTAAGTATTATTCTTCAATTTTTTGCTTATTGCTTATTTTCTTGTTTTCAGTTCCATACTGTAACTTTTAAATTAGTATTTCTAATTGCCATTGTGATGAAATTTTTCTAATATAATATATAATCAGTTATATGTTATTATTTATTATGTTATTTTGATCTTTTTTTCCCCTCATTCTTTTGATAGAGCAAAATCCTTATGTTACCTTATGATATTATTTACATTGTGTTAAGAAATTGAAAAAATTATTATTAATGTTTTGCTTCTTTCACTTGATTTGATTTATTTCATGTTTTCGATTTGGAATTTGATAATCGATTTTTCATTTATTTCTTTATGTGCTTGATTTTTGTATATTTTAGCCTCCGTCATAAAAATGCAATATTTTCATATTTTCATAACTTAGTTGTCAGCTAATCGTTTTTGCATAGTTAAATTCCAATTCCATGTTAGTAGCACCATCTTGTAGTGAACTTGTGAGAAAATTGATAGATTCCGTTTTACTTTTAACAATGAGTTATGAACTAAAAAGATTAAAATATATATATATTCTTATTTATAGTACACTAATAAAATTGTGTTGTTTTTTTTTGTGTGTGTGTGTGACATTAATTTAAAGATAGGTTTATATGTTACTATTAAAAATTGTTTTTATTGAATTTGCATCAAAGTAAAAGATCTATTGATAGTTTCTTAATACCTAAAAATGTGTTTTCCTTAAAAAATAAAGAACTCTGGTAGTCCAACCACTTCACACATTTCAAATTAGAATACCGTTATGCCGAAATTTATACGATTCCCTTGTCATTCATCGTCTTTAAAATTAACTTTGTCGAAGTCTTTTTTTTTTTTTTTTTTCAATTTAACCTCAAATGTAGATGTAGATGTAAATATGTCTTCTACAATCACGAAAGATAAAGAATTCTTGCCGACCGCAGGGAACATGAGAACATTCTCCCAATTTCCCTCCCCTCTTGTGGTTTTCTTCAGTAAGGGGTTGTCCATTGACACTACCGATTCAGACGAGGGGGTCACGAAGACAGACAGACTTGCCAGCTCCTCCCCTCCTTGGCACAAAGTCATCATTAGCATGATCCCTTCTCCTGTTTCAGTAATTTAAGCCAGCTTTCCCTTAATAATGGGGCCGAGACAGCGTGGGCTTTGCATTCCTCTTCGAATATGAGAAGCAAGGACTTTGATGTTTATGTGTCATTCGTGGAGATTTATTATCGGAGCTTTTGCATAAGAGGGAAGTTTCAAACGACATTTTCTCTCCAAATGTGGGTATTACTAGAATGCGGGATCGCATAGCGACAGCTCTTATGCAATGCATTTGTTTGATGTATGGCAATTATATTAAAAATCTCATTTTATGATGGATCACGTATAGGAGACTGATTACCTCAGTGATTCATGGAATATAGATTCCAAGAGGAGCATGTAATTAAAATATTGGGAAGTTTAAGAGTTCGTTAAGAGTTTTGGGAGAATTAAGATTTCGTTATTGAGATCACTGTTGTGTAACTCTAAACCTATAGGTATAAATCAAATGATATTTCTATTGTTTATTACAGATTTAAAGAAAAAAAAACTGTTTCAGTTCTTCTATTATTATTATCCTTATTATTTAAGATATTTCTTTTCGTTTTTGAATTAAACCCAGTCATAATTTGCAGCAAAAAGCATTATTTCTTTTTATATAAACTATTTTGTAGTGCTTCAGTGATGTGATTTATGTGATGTAGCATGAAGTATTTCTTCCAAATAACAACTTTTTATTCAGTTCCAAGTGGATTGAAAAATAAAAACAGATGTCACATTAACGTATGTGTTTATAGAATCCTCGGTTATTTGCTATTTTAATTGAAGAAGAGAGAAAAAACACCTCCACATTTTAGGTTGGGCAATGAGGCTTGTACTTCCTGTTTGAACTTTAATTTTAAGGATGAGATTACATGTTTTGGTTTTTTCTGATAACATTCCAAAGATAGAATTAATGCTGTCCGTCTTCTTTGCTCTGATTAATGTCGTGAATTGTTGTAGATCTGTGCAAATACTTGATGAGATGTTCCGGCTTCTTTTGTTTATCAACAAGAACAAGGAATTAAACTATTACCGTTTCGTTTTCATTGCCTTTTAAATGGATTTTCCGTTATCTTTCAAGTGCACTGGAAATCAAACGCCTACAGATTGTGTTTTATCATGCGTCAATGGACGTCACACTCCCATTTCACACCATCCCTGAAGTCGAAAGTCATTGCTCGTTTATTTTTTAATCAATGACAACAGAATTCAACAATCTACGTTGGAGTGGCATTGATCGAATGTACCCTCTTTCGAACACTGGCAACAAGGGGAGGGAGGGGAAGACCTGTGACGGCGTGGGTAGCATCTTGGAGGCCCCTGACGACCACACCTTTTGCCGTCAAATGAATGTGCATTTCTAATATCAAATGACACATCTTAATCTTCTGTCCCAGAGGGCTGCACCATGTAATTAGTGCGCACCGAAAACGATTAGAGGAACGCATTGAAATGAGCTTGTGTAGGTTCCGAAGGTCATTTACTCGGGCGCACAAAAGACGATTAGTGGAAACGGCAGTTTTCTGCGGGACAGAGATTACTCCCAATCACTTCGTTAGGGTTAGGGAGTGAGGTTGAATCTTTTAAGGGAAAGAACCCGTTTCTTTTTGTGTGTGAGTTTTTTTAATTGATTAAAATTAAATTCTTTTCTTTGAGAAACTGATTATTGTTTTTTTAGAAGCGCAGTTCTTTAAAGCTCCTTCGATTTGTAATTAGGAGAGAGAAAAATGTTTTGATTTGTATTATGTACATGTGATATTATTTTTTTAAATGAGGTCAATTATGTCGACTTAGGGAAAAAATGTTGTTTGGATTCTAATTTGTGGTGCATACATGATTTATGGGGAAAATAAATGAAAATTTTGTAACATATGTATCATATTTCAGAGAAGGAAAGATAGTAATTCATACACCTGAAGAGGCATCTAAATATTTATTTCATAAATATTATATTTATTTTCTGGAATCAAATATGTTGCCCTTTCAATTTGTTGAAACTGAAGACACTCGTTATACTTTTCTAAATATCAATACAAAAGAAACTTGAATGTTATTTTGATGTTTTTCGGCATGGATGCTAGTAGCTAAGGAAAAAAAAAAAAAAAAAAGTGAATGAATAAGCTTAACTTCACGTTAAAAACTTGTATTAGTAAATAATAGCTCGATATTCCATATATCTGATTTGAACATTATTTAACATCAGCTTATTATTACCTATGTTTTTACTATATTAATAGTAATTAAAAAAATATTTCAGTATTTTGGCTGAGTACCTTTTTAAACCGTCTTTTTTTTATCTAGTTTTTTCATAACTGCAATTTTAATAATAAATTTATTTATTTATAAGATTACAGAACATTACGAAGAGTTTATCTGTTTGTTTTAATCTGTTAATTTCCTCTAAAGGAATTCAGATATTGGGATGTTTTACTAGATCAACGCAGCACCATTCAAAAATTTGTTTTTCTCATATTTAAACAGTGACAGTCCTTGGAACTAATGTGTATTATGCTATCTAATGAATTCTATCCACAAGAAAAGTCATCTAATAGCTGAAACTAGAACTGACAGATCTACAATCATTCAATTTTTTTACAACCCTAATAGCGGTTATCAACACCCAAGAAACTCTACCGAGAATTTCCCAGACTTCTCGGCGCTATTATTTTCCACGTTCAACTTAATGAGACGCAAGCTACCTTTAATCTTGACGCTGCGGGAAACACAAGAGCTTTTGATGTTTTTATCCATGCAAGTAATCGTTTCGATCAAGGAAATGAAATTCCTTAACCTCCTAACTCGATGGCTCAGTCGCACCTTTTTCCCTCTCGTTCCTTTTAGATAGTATCAACTGGTGTTGAATTTTTTTTTTTTTTTTTCTTCTCTCTGATTCTTAAAGGCTTTCGAGGTCGAAGGGGACAACACACTCGGCAACAAGCTGCGCTATCACTCAAGAAGTTGACAACATTTTTTTTTTTTTTTTTTTTACCTAACTGTATTTTTTTTCAATTTAGTTTTCGTCGTTCCTATTCACTTCTGATGTCTCCAAAAGATTTAGATATTTTTTTTTAAAAAAAGCATTTCTACTTCGATTTGCAGAAATCACGTGATGTTTGACAAAAGTTCTTTTGTTTCGGTTATTGGTAAGATTTTGTTAGACATAATCTGTTTGGGTAGTGTTGATTCAAAAAACACCTGTTTTATTATTATTTTACAGTGCAAAGCAGTCCCGATTCTTCTGTCACCAAAAAAATTTGATCCCGGCCAAAGAAAAAAGCACTTCTTCTTCAATTTGCAGAAATCTCATGATCTTCGGCAGAAGATCTTTTGTTCCGGTTCTAGTTAAGATTATTTTAGATATCCTACTATATGAGTGACATATCGATAAACACCTGTTTTATTTTCCAATTTATTCCGAATTTTGCTTACGATTCTTTTGTCATCAAAAGATTTGATCCCAGCTGAGATAAAGCACTTCTATTTCAACTGAATGGAATCGTAATCTTGTTTTTCTATTTCTGTCCTTCAATTTATTCCGAATTTTGCATTCGATTCTTTTGCCTCCAAAATATTTTGATCTCATTTGGAAAAAAACACTTCTACTGTAACTAGTTGGAATCGTGTAATCCTCGGCAGAATTTCTTTTGTTCTGGTTCTAGTTAAGATTCTATTAGATATTATACTATGTTAGGGTGGTGACATTTCGATTAAGGCTTGTGTTATATTTTTCTATTTTTATTCTGCAAGTTATTCCTAATTTTGCTTCCGATTCTTTTGTTCCTGTAAGACTTTTATCCTGCCTGGGTGGATGAGGGGATGGTATTTCTACATCAACTTGTAAGAGGATCACTTTTTCTTTGTTAGAATTCCTTTTGTTCGGGTCGTGGCTAAGACTTTGCCAGATATAATCTTAGGGTGGTGTTTCATTCAACACCTGTGCTTTCTGTTCTAAATTTTATTTATTTATTTACCGAAGTCCTGAATATTGCTTCTGGAAACTTTCATTCTTTGATCTTTGAAAGAGTGAAAGGGTTAACATACAGGGATTTGTTATCACGCCTTAGTAAAAAGTATGCAATTTTTATTCCACTGAGATCTAGATTCGTCATTGTTTCATTTCATTGTTTATTGTTAATGATAAGTAGACCAGGTGGTAAGTTGCTTCATGCACTCTGGAGGAAGTTACCACACCTGCCTTATTGAAGTGAGAACGGATGTGCGACAATTCATTTGGTATCTCACCATTTTTATTCATTATATATATATATATATATATATATATATATATATATACACCGCGGCATTTCTCTTGATAAAGCTATAAAATACCAGTCTTAATAACTGAATGGAAACAACGATGCATTGTTTTGCTTCATCTATAAGTTTCAGCTGAAAATCAAAATTACAAATCCTTATCAATAATGTTGTTTTATTCGACACGTACAATTATTCTTTAATTTTTTTAGTCATTTAAAAGAAGAAATATCAGTTAGAGATAAAGGAATTTGATTTCTCCAAGTAGGCGCTAAAATCCAGAAACTTTTGAATTCCAAATAGGTACTTTCTATTAACAACTGGTTGAAAATAACTTACAAAAAGAACCTTAAATCATTAATAATTCAATAATTAAACGTTAAATAAAAAGAATTCTGCCTGATTAGAATTCTGATGCTTTGTTTCTTTAATCAGATACCGATTCAGTTTGAACAATATGAGATCAGTTAGCATTTTTTAAAAATCGGTTTCTAATAATTTTGTAATGAAAATTTGGGAATGCATCAGTTATCTAAAATAAATTTAAGATTTTAAAATTAAAAAAAAACTTTAATTTGTTTGCTTAAAATCGGTCGTACTCATTCAATGGCTTATGAATTATTCTGTTTTTTATTTGCTATTTCTAAATATCTCTTTCTTTAGAGTAATCTCAATATTATTACTGAAGCACTTTATTTATCCATTAAAATAATTTTTTTTATTATTGATCTTTCTCTTTATTTTTAACCGTACATTGAAATTTACTAGTGAAACGTTACAAAAGAAACAAAGAAAAAAATTTCAAATTGCTTTTTAAAAGTTTTTTTAATTAAAAAAATTCATCTCATTTAAAGAAATCGAATAACTTGTTTGTTGTTTGTATAGACTTTTCAGTTTTAATTTTTTTCCAGCATTTATTCATTTTTCTAGTTATTCTTGAATCTTTAAAATATGTATTAATCTCTGTCGTCTTAAGCTAATAATTTATGTTGCTCCTTCAATTGAAAGACAAAAATTTTCATTCATGCTATCCGATTGGCCGACATGAAATCCGAGCCACTCACTCACTGTCTATGATTTTTGGATATCGATTTTCTCTCCATTTTTACCCGTGTTTACCAGTGAAGCCCATTCATTTTGGAGCGAAAATTTACAGTAGATAATTGAACATCATAACATCGCACCATAATCGAAATTAAAGCTATCCATCATATTCTGGGACGTTTAGAATAATAAGAGGCAGAAGGCAAAATGGCGGTTGGTGTGATGGATCTGTTACGGATTAACTCCTCTTAAAAGCTCAGTTTAAGCATTAACCAACATGGATTCGCTTTGGAGGCTGGGCGTAGACTTTTAAAAGTTTGTGAGCTGCTCAATACTTCAATCACGTGATTAATAACGCTTGTGACATTCAATGATATCGAGACGATTAACTGTCGAGAAGAAAATTTGACTGCTGGTGAGAGGAATAATGGATGATATCTTTTGATTTTGCAAGGAAGTGTTTAATACTATTCATGCAGAAACCAATATGGAAGGCATGCTGTGATTGGTCTGAAGGAAAACCAGCCATAATGTATTATGGAGATAAAATGTACATTGTTTTTTATAAAAAAAGAAGCATGTTTCTTTTTTTATCTTGTAAATGTATTCTAACATCGATTGTTGGGAGAGGATATGTCTTTGCAATTCTTACATAGGAAATATTCTAATAGTTATCGAATAGTTTATGGCGGTGTTTTTGTTTTGCCGTAAACTGTATTGATAATAGATATTTTGCAAATTTGTAAAATATATATTAGTATGTGATTAAATAATCAATCACCGATGTCATTATGTGTTTCTGTGGAGAATGAAAAACATGAACTTTCCATTGCAAGCCACAACTCAATTTTTTGGTATTAAATTTTAATCAATGGATTTCATTGTTTGCTAAGACAAAAGAAGCACCATATATTTTCCATAGAAATCAGAATTTGTGTATATTTAAAAATCGAATTATTAATTCTGTTTTTTTTTTTTTAATATATTTCTTAAATCCCACTTCAACTTCAGAATTTCAAAATTGACCACTCATTAAGAAAATGATTTCTTTATAATAAATTACTATTAAATTTTTTTTTAAAATAAGTTTTGAAGATATTTTTTCAATTGTACTATTTTGAAAAATAATATTCAAGCTAATCTTAACTTTCTTTCTTCCTATTTTTTTTTTTTTAAATTTTACTTGCTTATTTATTTTGCATACCATGTTTTGCCAAAAGAGAAAGTTCGAAACTTTTTGAAATTCTAAAAGTTAAGTTGTTACCTCAAAATTTATAATAGCCTATTTACTCTTCTTTTAAATAAAATTGTAAGCATTGTTATAACTACTACAGGAAATAGAAATAACCAATTAAAAATTGTAAAAGAATTTAGAAGTCACTAGATTATTATTTATTTCTATGTGTTTTTTTTTTCTTTCATAACATTTCACTGTAAAAGTTTGCGTGATTTAATTCTTGTTCAGACAAATATAGACTTGTACTAACTTTATATATTTTTCTAAATGTTTGTGTATTATGTAATGAAGCAGCCTGAGAACAGAGACCATTTAAAGTGATAGCTAGCTCCATGCATTTAACAGTAGGATGATTTATTATGTAATCTAATATACTGACACATTGCATAGTATGTGTAATTAGTGTAACTGGGCTATGGCTTGACAAGTCTTATTTACATCACTTCAAACAATTAATTAATCTTTCACCAAAACGTGCAAAAAAAAAAAAAAAAAAAATGCTTTCAATGCTAAAAGCTTCTTTTGAGAGTTCATGCAAAATCAAACAAATCATTTTACAAAAGGGATCTGAATGCACTTTTTTTCTTCTCTGATATTTATAAATTAAACAAGATCTTCACTACCCTGATATATTTGTCAAGATCTTCACTACCCTGTAAACAAATACGACTTCACAACAAAAATATAAGCAAATGACAATATTAGGCATTTATGCATTATTTATGTTTTTATCGACAAATAAATTGCTCATTATGATGATATTCAAAGACGATCTGATTAGCAAGTAGTTGTTTGGGAAGATATTGATTTAGGTATTGTTATCAATATTGGTTATAAGAATAGTAAACAATTTTTAAATAATTATGCTTTGAGAAATAAGATAAAACAGGCAAGACCTGGCATTTCTACCTACCCTTGAAAAAAGAATCATTTTTAATGACCAAGTTTTCTGATATTCAAAACAGGATGTTGGTTTAAATGTTGAACAAAATAAAAAAAAATCAAATAAATACTATAAAAATAAACACAATTAAATAGTTAAATTTTAAGAAAATTTTAAAAAAATCATTCCTTTTTCTCTTACTGTTATTTGAATATATTTTGTTCTGTATTTATTGCCAATAAAGAAAGTAAAATAATAATAAAAATAATAATGACTTTTGTAATATTACCTCATCCCCTTTTGTTCGTTCCGTTTCATTTCCCCCCCTCCCGCTTTTTTCCGTTGTTTATAATAATTTTATTGACTTTCTTAAATTAACTTTAATTGATAATTAATGTAAGCAGTCTACATCCCCCCTTCCATCGTTTTATTGTATGGTCCCTTGAAAAATGTGAAAAAAGGATATTATATCTTTACCATTTTTCCATATAAAATAAAGTGATCATAAAAGAAGTCGTATAGAAAAAGTTTGGAAAGAGCTCTTACCGAAAGATAACAATTAAAAAAAATTAAATGCAGCTAATCTTTTTTAATATAGACAGTTTATTAAATAAATAAACAAACAAATGCGGGATAACACGGGGCAAGACAAAATTGTCCTAACTAATCCGAGATATCTGATCAATAAATTTTAGCCATATAAATTTTTTATCTGTCTTTCTGACAAAGTGATTGGTAAGTTGGAACTTTTTAATTCTCCGACTTCGAATTGCAAACAATGAAAAACATCGCTTGAATTTCTGTGGCTACTTATGTTCGTTTTAATTCTCATGTTATAATACGTTTTCTCTCAGAATTAAATTTTTACTAAAGATAAAGCATAAAAAATTGTAGATGTAGTCGAATTGGCTAACTTATTCTGATAGTAGTCAAATTAATCATAAAATCGAATATTTTACACTCGAGATAGAATGAACTTTTGGGTTGTTGATGAAGTTTCTTTTGAAATCCATTCCAAATTCATGAACTCAAAACCAACGTTATTCAGGCATTTAGCATCAGTTTTCAGTAAATATAAAACATATAAATCCCCAATTATCATCGAAATTGGATAGCACAGTTGCGAATTCCACCATTCAGTAAAGTAGTCGAAAACACAAACAAATCAACAAGAAAATTCTTCTTAATTGTTGTTATTTACAGTGAAGATAGTTACAGTTAACTGAACATACAATAATGATTTTAATGAACACCCTTCAACTTCTGTACTTCTGAGTTTGTTGATCTACTTTAGAGGGGGAAAAAAGTGGTTCTTTTTCTTTCTCGTTTAAACATTTTTTTCTTTAAATTTGTGATTAAAGTTTTTAAGCAATATTTTGGGATTAACTGCAACCGATTATCCGAGAATTTACTGTACGTGAGAGCCAGTCGAATGAACTGCAGTAGACTCTTCTAGACATTAATAATATCTGCTTCAAAATGAAATGCCTGCTATAATTCACTGTGAAATTTTCATCAAACTTCCCCGCGGCTGAGTGTTTACTTTTCGTGACCCGCTACCCAAAACACGATATATCAAAAAGTGCGCCGCGTCTATAAACTAATTAAAAGAAGTGCTTTCGCTGGCCTCATCGGGGACCCATCTGTTAACCCTTGTCTCTTGTTAACGAGCGAATTTATCTCTGGTATCCATGCAATCCCACACAGGCCCACATGGAAGCGGTGGGAGCCCATCTTCCGTCCTCTTCCCGGTATAAAAATTATCTGAGTTCTGGGCTACCATATTGGCCGCCTTAAGCCCAAATACAAGAAATGTGTTTGGTGAAAAATTAGCTTAACATATTTTTATACAATTTCATATTCACTTCTAGTCTTTTAGTAGCTCTAATTGGCTACATTTTTTTTGTCATTATTGAAATAAATTCTACTATATATATATATATATATATATATATATATATATATATATATATATATATATATATATATATATATATATATATATATTTATTTATAATTGTTATTTTCTTTTTATATTATTGTGTGAAGGACTTCAATATTTCGGATGGAAGGTCCGTGACATCTACAAATAGCCATGGGCAACGAATAAAGAATAATTGTAATTCCATATAACTGATGGGGCACCATAGTACGCCAAAAGACAACTTCTGAGAAGAAGTTATACTTTTATTATTAGCTGGATTAATGTTCCTTTTAGAAGCTTTATGAGGGCTATTCTAGAATGGCTGATTCTAAACATTATGGTGAGATGACAAGGGCGTCTGCATTCTTTTTTTTTATCTACAAAATGAGGCTATTGTAACGGTAAAAAAAAAAATCGTTCTGGAAATTTTGATTAATTTCCACGATTTATCCCTCTTTAAATTCGTAAAATACAAATATGGAATGAAGATTGTATGTTTATTTCTGTTTGTATGCATGTAAACATAATTTTTTAAAAGAGAGAGAGAGAAGTGAAGTATGGCATATGGTCTTTCCACCAAAATTGCGATCTATGCCACATTTTAGAGAAAATACGTCAAGAATGGATTACCTGTGTACCTGTATCTTTGTATTTATAAATATGATTACTCAAAAGTACAGTGATTGAGACAAAATGTGAATATGCTTTGCTCTATAATTGCACAACTATATCAAATTCTGGAACATACTTGTCAAAGAAAATTGATACTGTTTCAAAATTCATACATTACTTAGCAGAAAAATATACTTGGGGAAATATTTGAAAAGGTCAAAAGGAGAACAATCCTCATATTTTAAAGTATAACTTTAATCCCTGTTACGAGCAATACTTATAATAAGGATCTTATGATCCAAGTTAAAAGAATGATTCAAAAGTGGAATTAGTAGATTTTTTTTCACTTTTTTGTGGAAGGAAACAAAATATCACACTACTATATATTATATGCTATACATCTATTCTCCTACACTACTATATACTATTACTCCTATACTAATATATAATATTATTTTACTACTTACTTATTATATATCATACTACTATATATTATTGTTATACTGCATACTTATTATATATCATACTACTATATATTATTGTTATACTGCATACTTATTATATATCATACTACTATATATTATTGTTATACTGCATACTTATTATATATCATACTACTATATATTATTGTTATACTATATACTTATTATATATCGTACTACTATATATTATTGTTATACTGCATACTTATTATATATCGTACTACTATATATTATTGTTATACTGCATACTTATTATATATCATACTACTATATATTATTGTTATACTGCATACTTATTATATATCATACTACTATATATTATTGTTATACTGCATACTTATTATATATCATACTACTATATATTATTGTTATACTACACACTTATTATATATCGTACTACTATATATTATTGTTATACTGCATACTTATTATATATCATACTACTATATATTATTGTTATACTACATACTTATTATATATCATACTACTATATATTATTGTTATACTACATACTTATTATATATCATACTACTTAATAACAATGAGTCAAGAGGAAGTGTTGTTTATTTTGGTGTATTTCAATAATGTAGCTTATATCAAAATAATTTTCTTATCGAATTTTGATAGCTTAGATGATACAGAACAGAAGGTCGTCTCATATAATAAATCATTTTCTACTAGGAACTCTGTTAGTTGAAACTTTTTTCTTATTTCTAATTAAAATCAAGCGAATGATTTCCATTAAATGACGTTACATTGCGTTTAAACAATTTCGGCTTTCTTTTGCCATTTTGATTTGGCAGCACTTCTTTGTTTGGCCTAAAAATGACCCGAGCTTCGAGGCTGGTAATCTTCCGACCAGATGTTCGGGTGCTCCCGTTCTGTTTTGACAACAGTTCGGTTCCCGTCGGGAATGGTCTGGAAATAGTTCAGCTTTTCCATGAAGTTGAGCACTTTTGATGGAAAGCAGCACTTTTCCGACTGACGGATAATGTGTAGCAGTGATAAAGTAAATAAAGCTTCTCTTGCTTCTGCATCTGTAACGGATTCTGCTCTACTTTGTTGAGGGTTGGAGCTATCTTGTGCCGTGTTGTTTATCAATTAATCTTCTGTTTGCGTCAAGTTCGCGCGATCTTAAAAGGTTCAAAATTCTTTTTCAAACTTTAAATTCCTTTAAAGGCTGAAAATGTTTTGCTAAAAGAATACCATTCTTGTTTTTAATTAATTTAAATTCATTTATCGATAAAAGTTATTGGATGTATTATTGCTCAGTTAAATAATCTTCAAATGATTCTAGTGTATCAAAAAATAACTAATATATTTTAACAGATTATTAATACTCTCAGATAAGTAGTGAATATCATTTTTGTGCATCAAGAAGTAACTCATGTATTTGAACATAATATGCTTCCAAAGTTTTAAGTAAAATTATGGTGTATTATTATTCTCAGTTAAATATGACTTTACTGTATCAAAACCTTATTAATCTGCTTCTATTTAATGAATTTTAAATAACTATTATTAGAAATTAATCTATTTCTATTTAATTTAATGAATTATTAATCTACTTCTATTTCTAATTTTCTATTTAATTAAATTCTAAATTTAAAACGAAAATAAAACTTTATTCATAGACCCTTTTTTGATAGACTTATTTTCCCCCTTTTTGTGGAGCTGTTTCTGTAGTTTTAATACAAAAGTATTATAGAAACAGCTCTCTCCATAGCAATAAAAGAACTTCACAGAGTTCTATCTAAAGTACTTAAACTGAAATCAGTTACGTAAACTCTTTCTATAACACTAAAGAAGTTACATTCATGAAGCTCTGTATGGCAGTAAAAGGACCGTCATGGAGCTCTTTTTAAAGTATTCAAACGGAAATTAGTTACCCAAAATCTTTCTGTAGCACCAAAAAAAAAAAAGTTTTATTCATGGAGCTCTTTATGGCAATGAAAGGACCGTCATGGAGCTCTTTTTAAAGTATTCAAACGGAAATTAGTTACTCAAAATCTTTCTGTAGCACCAAAAAAAAAAAAAAAAGTTATATTCATGAAGCTCTTTCAATAACAATGAAAAGAAAGTCGTGGTCTATAATAGTCAAACGGAAATCAGTTACGTAAACTCTTTCTATAGCACTAAAAGAAAAGTTGCTTACGTCCATGAAGCTCTCTATAGCATTGAAAAGAAAGTCATGGAGCTTTTTCTATGGTATTCAAACAAAAATCAGTTACGTAAACACTTTCTATAGCACTGAAGAGAAAGATGATTTTATTTTAAAAATCTTTATTATTTCATTTAACTATTATTTTATTTTAAAATGCTTTTTCTATAAAACTAATCCCAAAAGAAAAATATATTATTCCTTTACCAATAATTTTGTCCCTTTTAGTTTTCAACTTATGATCTGTTTGAACTGTTACTGCTTATAAGTTAAGTGTAGTGACACTTGATTAACTATCCATTCACGCACAGCTTTTAACTTTTTCTGTATAAAATAACAAGTTTTTAATATATATGTATATTCTAAGCTTGTAAATAAGTCCAAAGCTATTTCAACGAAGTAAAAATTTCTGTTTATATGCCACTCTATAATAACCCGGCCTATGTGTCTGAAATACGATTTCTACGCTGACGAAACTAGAGGGATTATATAATTGTTTTTAAGACCTTTAATTTGCATAAATTAATAATATCAATAAATGATGAATATATTACTTATGAAATTTTCAGTGAAAACTTTTGTCTGTTCTTATTATATACAACATTTGAATAGCTTTTACTATGTTTTTATGCTATTTTTTTCAGATTAGAGTCGGCATTTACTGACTACAGTCCCAAACAGCATCCATACACATATTTGCTATTTTTAGATTCTAGTACAATCCTTAAGTGTAGCTTTTATATAAGATACGTGTTTTCATTATATATGATTCAAGTAACTAGTTTGGATTAGTAATCTTTAAAGAAGAGCAGATTTCTATGATAAATGTTCCGTATATATATATATATATATATAAAAGGCTGTGGTTAAAAAACGAGATAATTAGTAATTCAGTTTGAAACTTAGCTAAACTAATTACATTTAATTACCTTTTATTTTTTTTTTTTTCTTAAGCACGATTCCCACAAGAATAATGTTCTTTAATGTTCACAAAATTTCAAAAAATTATAAAACGCTCGAGAATTGTTAAGAATAGCAAACGGAGAAAGTTACAGCGAAAGAAAAAGGCTTACAAATTACAGACATCCCCTTGAGATTCTGCCTCAAGGTTTTATGTTTATTATATAGTGAGATTTTTCTCATCAGCGAAGGCTGATGACTTAACTTAAGGTTTAATCTTGAAAAAGTGGCTCAATCTTTTTTTCTCCACTTAAAGACTTTTTCAATAACGTGGTATTAAGAAAATTTCAAGGAACTTAACATGAGATTGATGCAAATTCTAACGTCGTCATTTCACCGCTATTTCCCCTTTTCTATTTTCTTTCCACCATCTTTTTTTTTTTTCGTTTAATGAAATGATACTGCAATTAAGTTATCTCTAATCCCATCAAAAAAATGGCGAATAAATTATTTTCCCGTCAGAAAAATTAGTCACTGGACAACTCACGTAGTAAAGAATAATTTACTGTTAAATATTTTGCTCAAGAGATTTTTTTTTTTTTTTTTAAGAGAAAAGAAAATCGTTTGCGTTTTCCTTCAAATAATTTATCGCGGGATCAAGGAAAAGGAAATTGCGATCCTGACGCTGTAATTCAAGCATCTTCACGATAAGCTTATTTAAATCGTTTAGAATAAGAATAATGATAATGTTTGGCATTAGGAAAAATGATTTCGATCGAAAGAGATTACGGAAGAGAACGATTTAATAAATAGAAAAATTCCACGAAAATAAAACAAAAATAATATTTAAAAAAAGTCGTCTGGAACATAGATTTGCAGAATTCGATCTATGATACTATATATTATATACACTTTACAATTGTTATATATTTTATGGCATGGCAATAGAAATATATTTAATGTTAAGAAATACTAAACAGAATGGTGAAACTCCATCATAATACAGTTTCCCAATAAAGGATTTTATTTCTCCACTTTTGATTTCGTCATGCATATTCTTTCAATTTTATTTAATGTACTGCTGTGGCAACTGTATGATAATTATATATTTCTTTCTTAAAATCTGTGAAAAAATTGTATATATATTGTATATTTTTTATATTAAAATAATCTTATATTTATACTAATATATCATTTTCTTGGAATATGTTCAGAAAACATTTAAATAGTTTTGGAAGCTATCAGTTCATTTAAAAAAAAGAATGTTATTTTATATCCTTTAATATAAATAATTCATACTTCATTTGATAGCAGAACTGCTTTTTTATATTTTATAGGGGCCTAATGTGGATAAATGCCAGTAGTTATTAGTTAGTTTTTGAAACAGAAATCAAATCATCAAATTGGAATTCTCCTCTTAAAATATAGATTTTTAAACAGAAATTTGTTTTTCAATTTTTCTTTTAAGAACTCTTCGTTCAGCTTTACGTTCCTGAAATTTCCTATTCTTGAAAATCTTCATTTCAATAAATCATGGTATTATCATAAAAAGGGAATAAAATTATCTGATTAAAATACCCATAGATGTTCCATTAACCCTTTAAAGGGCCATTTTTTTCTAGTCATATTATGTTAAAATATTTTTAGGCTTGAAATTAGAATAAGAAAATGGATTCATTCAGCTTATTAGATACATTTAATTTGATTAATTAATTAATTTGGTTAATTAATAATTAAGTATCAAATCAAGGCACATCATTTTGTGTAAAATTAATGAACTGAAGCATCTAAGTTTCTGTCTTTCTAAAAAAATTGTTAGAACTTATGCCAACCTACATAATTTCATACAAAGATTCATAAATTTGGTGGGAAGCATACTTCCCACTGCCCTAGAAAGGATTAAGAGGAATGAAATTTTAGTTAAATGAGATTAAATTCATACGCTGTGGCAAAAAAAATCTTCAGTTACGGCAAGAGGTGAACGTTTGGATTAAGCGTCCATTAGGCCCACTTATATAACGGTTTTTCAGTGACTCGTGTTTCTGATCTAGAACCTTTGACACCTTGCCACGAACCTTTCGAGTTGGCGATTTTTTCCTTGTCCCATTTGAAAAGACATCCTGGCGAATTTTTCAAGTGTATAGGCTTATGTTGTTTCTCTTAGATATATGATAATACTACTTTTTCTTTTCTGCTGTTCTCTTAGGTATATGATAATGCTACTTTTTTCTTTTCTTGTATATGAAATGTACAGAAAGTATAGTAATCGTCAAAGAATTCAAACTCTAGATTTTTACGTTTTAGACCTGCTTGAGTTCCTAAAACACATTTTTGAAAATATCCGCCTGTCTTGCTGTGACAAAGAAAATTCAAAAACGCTTTGAGCTAGACGGTCCAAATTTGGTATATGGTCTTCACATCAAAATTTTTCAAATTTCTATCAAATTTTGAGTAAAATCTGTTTTGAGAAAGTCCGTCTGTTCGAATATAAGGTAATACGATAGCTTCAAAACGAAGAGAACTAGATAGATAAAAATCGGAGTACAGATTTAATATAGTATAGATACAAGTTGAGCCAAATGCAACTACAGGTTGGCTGTCAGTCGTTCTATACTTTCAGAAACGTATAAACGCGATAATTCAAAAACGTAACGACTTAAATGTATCACATTTGGTGCTACAGTTTTAGATTACAATTGCAGTTTTGTGTCAAATTTTTGTTTCAATCGGTGGAGAAAAAAGTGTCTAAAACACAAATTTGATTTTTGGATACTATTATCGCATGCCAAGGATGATACGAGAGATTCAATAAATGCTAAATTCATGCCAAAAGTTAGTATTTCGTAACTATTGTACACCAGTGCCATGTAAGGCGTTCTCTGGCATGACAATTTATTGTAGAGTATGCAAGAAAATTTTAGGGAGACCACTGCCGCTGGTTTAAAAAATATATTTATATATTATAAACCACCTCGTCAAGGTACTGTGATAATACGTCTTAAATTAGTCGGGAAAAAAACCCGCACTAAATCGTTAACCTACTGGTTCCTCATTGTCATTTCCAGAAAGTCAGAAATTTTTTTCTGTTGAAGGAAAAGATTAATCTGTCCTGAAATTAAAGTCAAGTTTCGTTCCATTTGAGCGATTAAAATGCAAACAATAATCTGTTAATATGTACTCTTCAACGCTTTGAGCAGTACATTAATAACTCGTGAGACCATTTTAAAATTGCGTGTCCAAATACAGATTGCCCAAGAGGGATCCGTCTTACCGACCTTGGATGGCAAGATCCAGCAGAGAGAGCATCCATCTTCACGGTCGAGTCGCTTCCTCGAGAGAAAGTTAATCGCCGCTTCCATGCGTGTGGCTGATCATGCGGATCGGCCCACATGAATGAATGCGATGAACGGGACACGCCAACGATTTTTTGATCGCTGCTGTCCCCTTTTCAGACTAGAGTAAATAACACACTTTATCCTTGAAAATATTTCACGATGAGGCACATAATCGATTTCCTTTGATTTAAATGGGGAATCCTTCCTTATGTAAATTGGATGAAAGGGAAATGCTCGGGTTTATTTATGTAGGTACGTTGTTCGTTGCCCTGGGCAACGCTTTGTATGCACGGTTTGTGAGTAGGTTTATAGAAGTTTTGTTGGAAGAAACATTGACCACTTAATCCTGTGATGTCTTGGTTGGGAAGCATGGAACGTGTATTCTGTCTTGACAGACATACATTGTTTTTTTGGCATGTAAAAACCGCAATGTTTAATGAAGGGTGTCGTCCTACTAGTATATCCAAAAGCAAAAATTATTGAATTTACATTTTCTGGTACATTTCGTCGTGTTTTCTTAGATGTACTGGTAGTGAAATAGTATTTCCAAATTTTAGTTCTTGAGACTTTCTTAAATTCTGGAACCCAAATTAAGCTTTTTAATATCATTACAATGTTTTATATTGTATTGTGATTTTTAATTCTTTATGAGTTACCTTTTATGTATTAAAATTTTCATTTATCTCATAATCCGACTAGAATGCCTGTCTATCAGACAATATGTGGAAGCTGTATTATAAAATACTTTGACTAGTTACTTTTTTTTCTATTAGATTGCTTGTGATACTAATTGCGTACCATTTACATTAAAATGTATTTATTTAGGTTTTATACAAATTTGTTGTCTTTTGGATTGTGTCAAGAAACTTAAAGAGCTCTGTTAGTGCTAGTGAAATTTGTAACTAATTTCTATATAATTTTATCTATGTTGGTTGTTTTTTCTTCTTTTTCTGTATAAGTCATTATTTTTAGAGCCTTTAACAGGGAAGTGCTGTAGATTTGTAATTTTCACTTTCAAAGAATATAATCCCCTGAAGTTCGAAGGTAATTTCAATCAGTTCCATTGGTGTATGGACAATGTAGGTTTGAAGGGAATTGTTGATTTTTAATTTTCACTTTCAAAGAATATAATCATCTGAAGCTCAAAGGTCATTCCAATCAGTGCCATTGATGTATGGACGTTGTTGATTTGTAATTTTCACTTTCAAAGAATATAATCATATGAAGCCCAAAGATAATTCCAATCAATGCCATTGATGCATGGACGCTGTAGATTTGTAGTTTTCACTTTCAAAGTGTAATCATCTGAAGCTCAAAGGTAATTTCAACCAGTGCCATTAATGTAATGATAATTCCAACCAGTGCCTCTTTTCAAAATTCAGCCTTGTAGAAGCCGCTAAAATGTTGGCAGTGATTTCTCTTGAAGTCTGGACATTTGACGGCTTCCGCGTCGGTCTCTGACCTCAAAGGCGGTAAAATTTTATTTCTTCCCGCTCCTGAAATAACGGTTTTATGGCCGGTCCTCATCTTCCGCCCTTCCCTTTTAATGGCAACGAGTGTGCCTGGAGAACAGAAAATGAAAAAAAAAAAATCTCTGCAGTTCTGTGCCATTCTTGAACGAAATTATTGGATTTCTGTCTGAAACTTATTCATGGAGTGCATTTTGGGATCTTCATCATAAAGCTGAAGACATTCATTATAAAGTTTGTATAAAATGTGGGTTTTGCTCTCATTAAAAATGCTATATTTTTCTTGCGAAAGTGTAGGCTTAATTCCAAAAGCTCTAGAATTTGTTCTGTTTTATATTAAATACAGTGAACATACATTTGTAACTGTAACATCTGTGGCAAGGAAAATTATTAGTCATGTTGCTTTAATTAGTTTATATGATTTGTTGCTTTTGTGTCATAATTGTTATATATCTGCAAATGCACATGAAGGAGAAAATAGTAAGTAAATAGTAATTTTTGCGTTAGTTACATTTCATTATTGTATTGTGGAAATCATATTTTTCTACATGGCATTAGAAAAAAAAACAAAAAAAAAAAAACGAAAACCTAAATTGGAGAAGGTAAACAATTTCTACTAATTTCCTTGCTATCTTTTTTCCTCCTTGACATAATTTTAGGTAATATATAAAATATATGATAATATAATATATATATATATATAATAATTATTAAATTGGTCTTTTACTCATTGACAAGTGAATAATATGTTGACATTTACCCGAGACCGAAAGGCGTACTATGTATTCTTACGTACTTTATGACGAGTAAATACAACAACATGGTATAAAAATCTTTCATTTATCTGTATATTCATATGGCATATTCATATAGTATATAGTGTATATGCATACAATGTATATTCATCATATAACATACATATAGTTTTATTATTCAGAATATTTATAAATGTCTCTTTAATCTAAATTTGACCCTTGTATCAAATGCTTTCAAATCGATTTATATAGTATTCAGGAATACTTAACTGCACTCAAAAATGGATCATAGTTTTCCATATTATTAACTTTATACGGTCTATAAATTTGTAAAGGTTGTAAAGAAAAATGAAAAGTTGGTCATTTTGCCCTTATTACTTGATATGGCAGTGTTATCAGTATATTGCCGAGAATGCAATCAATCTCATAATCTGCTCCTGACATAGCACTTGCGCACTTTGTCGTCCTAAGCTCGGATATCATTGATTTGGTAGTGTTCGTTTAATCCGAACAGACCACGAAAACACAATCCTCATTGCGCCCAATCCAACGACCAATCACTCTCGTAACAACAGGCAGTGGCTTCCAGGTATACAAGTTGCATTTCTTCTTCCTTCTTCGCGCCTGCCGCCTCCCAAACTTTCCTCATCTCTTTCTTGGCAGCGGCGGTTTTTGAACTTGACATCGACCCCCTCCCTCTCACGCATCCTCACTCTTCCACCTGCTCGTTTCTTTGTTTTACTTCCCTCTTGGCATTCATTTCTGCCTGGCACTTTCACTCGTTGGCGACGACCCGTTAACCCCGAATCAGCATCCGGATCCGCGCCTTGTTTGTTGCAGGCGGCACCCAGCCACGTCTGAAGACAGTGAGGATCTTACAAAACGTGGATGGTTGTCATGTTTTTATACAATTAAGTTGTTATTCATTTTGATTGATTAGTTTTGTTAACGTGGGTGAAGCATTCTAATTTTTGATGGTTTTAATGCAAAGTTCCCTCAGTGGCGTAGTTAGATGAACGATGTCCTGAAAGTGGCGTTTATTTTCACTGTATCATCTCTGTTATATCAAAATGTCGAATTTCAAAAGCCACTGAGGGAACTACCAGTGACGTGTAACATTTTGAAACAACATACAATAATCACTTATCTCACACGACAGTTTGAGAGCGATATAGCGAACTTATACAACTGTTTTGCACCAATAAAATGTCTTGGTATTTTGATATGCGATGCTTTGATATAGCAATATCGATATTTGGCTTATAAAATGCGATTGGACAAATTAATATTTGGTATTCAAAATGCTCTCTTAGATTGGCAGCCAAATTTAAGTGTGCCCCTTCTTTTCTATTTCTACCAGTGACGTGTAACATTTTGAAACAACATACAATAATCACTTATCTCACACGACAGTTTGAGAGCGATATAGCGAACTTATACAACTGTTTTGCACCAATAAAATGTCTTGGTATTTTGATATGCGATGCTTTGATATAGCAATATCGATATTTGGCTTATAAAATGCGATTGGACAAATTAATATTTGGTATTCAAAATGCTCTCTTAGATTGGCAGCCAAATTTAAGTGTGCCCCTTCTTTTCTATTTCTACCAGTGACGTGTAACATTTTGAAACAACATACAATAATCACTTATCTCACACGACAGTTTGAGAGCGATATAGCGAACTTATACAATTGTTTTGCACCAATAAAATGTCTTGGTATTTTGATATGCGATGCTTTGATATAGCAATATCGATATTTGGCTTATAAAATGCGATTGGACAAATTAATATTTGGTATTCAAAATGCTCTCTTAGATTGGCAGCCAAATTTAAGTGTGCCCCTTCTTTTCTATTTCTACCAGTGACGTGTAACATTTTGAAACAACATACAATAATCACTTATCTCACACGACAGTTTGAGAGCGATATAGCGAACTTATACAACTGTTTTGCAACAATAAAATGTCTTGGTATTTTGATATGCGATGCTTTGATATAGCAATATCGATATTTGGCTTATAAAATGCGACTGGACAAATTAATATTTTGTATTCAAAATGCTCTCTTAGATTGGCAGCCAAATTTAAGTGTGCCCCTTCTTTTCTATTTCTACCAGTGACGTGTAACATTTTGAAACAACATACAATAATCACTTATCTCATACGACAGTTTGAGAACGATATAGCGAACTTATACAATTGTTTTGCACCAATAAAATGTCTTGGTATTTCGATATGCGATGCTTTGATATAGCAATATCGATATTTGGCTTATAAAATGCGACTGGACAAATTAATATTTTGTATTCAAAATGCTCTCTTAGATTGGCAGCCAAATTTAAGTGTGCCCCTTCTTTTCTATTTCTACCAGTGACGTGTAACATTTTGAAACAACATACAATAATCACTTATCTCACACGACAGTTTGAGAGCGATATAGCGAACTTATACAACTGTTTTGCAACAATAAAATGTCTTGGTATTTTGATATGCGATGCTTCGATATAGCAATATCGATATTTGGCTTATAAAATGCGATTGGATAAATTAATATTTGGTATTCAAAGTGCTCTCTTAGATTGGCAGCCAAATTTAAGTGTGCCCCTTCTTTTCTATTTATTTTAATCCTTGATAATTAGATGAAAATTTTCTGATTGGTAAGGTAAATATTACAAGTACATTTCATTTGATTTCTCTTCCCATGTCAATTTACTGTAAAAACATGAATAAACACATTAATTTTTTTTTTCATCTCTCCAAAAATGGCGCATGAGACATCGATGCACTTTCTCTCAAACATCGCTATACTACTGATTCTCCTCATTAGCTTTCGTATTGAATTGCAAATTTTAAAAATCACCAAACAATTACAGATAAAGTAATACAGGACACCTACTTAATATTTTACTCACCACTCTAAAATTCCGACCGACAGCATCTATAGTCATAAAAACAGTGTCTAAAAATAGTAAAACGGCTGTGCCCTGCATAATGAAACTTCTTAATGCGCCATCTGGCGACGAACTCTGGAATGACCGAAAGCGTTACAAGATAGGAGAAAATTTTCAAATGCAAAGTTGTTAAGCGTTTTTGATTTAATGCAAAAAGTCACATGATGTAATTTAATGCTAAAAACAAAGCACTCAAAATGCAGATTTATTTGTTCGTTATTTTGGAAACAGACATCACAAAACATGTTTAAAAAAATAAGAAACCACTAATCAGAAGATGATAACCTTTATTTTTGCCGTTCAAACTGCTTTCCATTATCTACAATACAGATTTGGATTATTGTTTCAATTTCATCTTATTTACTCTTTTTAGGATATCAGTTGGCATACACTTTGTGTACCAACTTTTATACAGCATTGCCTTTTCTTTTTTCGAGATAGTAATGTAACTCCGACGTTCTCCGCCAGAGTTCGGTGTAAACGATTTCAACGAGCAGCACATAGCTCATTTATTATACCTAGATATTATTTTAATGACTATAGCTGCTGTGGTTTTGAAGTTTACAGAATGTGTAAAGTATTTAAGTGGGCACTTTGTATATATGTTATGAATAAAAACAAACGCAACTTTAAGTATGCAGATTAAAAAAAAAAAAAATGAACTCTAAGAATCATTTAGTTTCAATTTTGTGGCTATAAATGACCTCGATCGCCGTGTCAGCAGATGTTTTATATATTTGAAATTACTTTTCATTTAATACAGATTTTATTTATTATTTTGAAGATATTCTGTTTTCTCTTTCGTATTTTTCTCTCCAAAATGTTTGATTTTATTTTAAACAATAGTTTTGATTTCTTTCATCTGCATACTATTGAATTTATGTGCGTGCATATTAAGAAGAGGGGGGGAAAATCTTAATGAATTTTCAATTGCACTTAATTTTAGCCGTATTTTAGGAATCGTTATTCTGCGATAATTAGCAGTTTATAGAATATTTGACGCTCATAATCTTCACTTCTGAAAATCTCCCATGTAATAAATAAACCATTTTCTTAAAAGGCACTTAAATGATCTGAAATATTTGTAATTAGTGCCGAAACTGTTGAATCACCAACGCATTTTACTTCGGTTCATCACCCTCATTAGTTAATGGTATCTTAAAAAGCGACGAAGGTGATTATTGCTAACAAAAGCTTTTAAAAACATCGACACCCAAAAGATTTTTAATTGATCCAAACACTTTAAGTTTAAAACTCGTTAAATTTTTCTTCTGGGATATATTTAAACTCGGTTCTTCGCATTTCCAGCTCGTTAAACCGCTCACCTCCCCGACCTTAAGCAAATGGGGTCGTTATTCGCCCCCATGCTATAAAATAGTCCCATAATGGTCTTCTGCAGATCGCTGCAATTGGGCAACGTCCTGCTGTTATGGGCCTCCTTCCCTTTATAGCCAGGGTACGGAGACCATTGCATGCAAATAACGTATATTTTATCCACAGGAAATGACATTGTCTTTTTTTACCACCCCTTTAGCGAGGATGTCAAATCTTCCACCCACCCTTGTGCTTCACGGTTTTAGAGATCACGGGCATGTGACCGTGACTTTCACGGCAATCTGGGTCGAATTGTTTGTTGTGTGTCTTCCATAAGTTGGGCTAAAATTGAATTTGTGTGTAAAATGAATGCTGGGTTATCAAGATGGCTTAGAAATGGGGGATTTTATAAAGGTCCTGGGAACTGCCAAAGGCTTTTAATGTTTCGTGCTCGTTTTGGTTTGGTGGTTTTGGTGCACGAACTAGCCTTTTCAGTGATATTGTTCCAAAAGAATTGGCTTTTTAGTTCTTCGGAGAAAAAGATGTTTCATAAGGAAAAAATGGTGCTGTTGCGTGAGATGGAATGAGGTTTCATTCATTGTCTATTAAGTTTTCTGTTTTGTTCACCCAATTACTTTTTCTTTTTTCGGGAGTAATAATCACAGAGTTTAACGTTATCTCATCCTAGTTGTCAAATCTCTGCGTCAATATTCTCAAGCAATTAAAGTAAAATTTGATTTGTTCAAATTGTTTATGTATTAGGGCACGGAGTTTTAACGCAATAAGGATTTTAGGCTAGCATTCTTTTTGTTAATTACGATTATATAATCGCTACTTACAACATTACACGGTTTTGCAAGACAAATAACAAACCTATTGCTACCAAATTTTCCTCATACTATTTGTATGTAGTAAGTACTCACTAAGAAATAAGCTTTTTTAGAATTTAAATCCGATTTTTAAGTACTTAAAAGTTAATCGGAATTTTAATATTTTTCTCTCCAACTTCCAAACACCTTATCGCACAAACAATTTTTACAACATTTTAAAGCAAAAAGAATAAAAAAATTATTTTCAGTAAAATATTTCAATATAAAATTATTTCATACTAGTTTTATTTCCTTATAACTTTGATTTTGATTTTATACATAATTCTTTAAAAAATTGTTTCTGATTCAAACTAAAAACTAAAAAAAAAAGAACCGAAAAAGCACCATTGTATTTAGAGAGCGCAAATGCAGCTACTACTAAAACACAGATGAATCTAGACAATAGTAATAAAACCAAGTTAATATGAAATAAAACTAACAAAATTAAAGAATCGGATCTGAAGACTTTCTCAAGGGTCACCATCAGGCAGGGATTAAAAAAAAAGGGATTTTTATGTGAGGAAAAACAGACTAAAATGTCCAACAGTATTGATTCTTCGTGACCCGAAAATCCCCTGAAATCCAAGGTAAATATGGTGTATCTCTTAGGCCTAATTTCAGGTCTTTAATAAGTCTTCAGGCCGGATTCTTTTTTATTTGGTTTAATTTTGTTACTTTTTTTTCCTATTAACTTGGTTTTTTTACTAATATATATATATATATATATATATAATGCGTAATATAGTTTTCGTTGTACAAAGAATGCAACGGCTGAAGCAGATGAGTCAAATCTAAAACATTTTCATGTTACTGTGATAATGTTTTATAGCTCTATTTGCTAGAGGTTTGAAATTTAAAAAGAATATTTTTATCCATAATATGATCGTTTAGAGTTTCTTTATTGGCATAATTAATTCATACTAACTGCTAATATTTATTTTTTATAGTTTGATATTGGATTCACTCAGATTCTAGTTTGAATATAATGCAATGAAATGTTTAAAAAAGTAGTAGAAAATTAAGTTTTTGGTTGCAATATTTGACAACCTTTCGTACTGATGTAACTAAATTATTTCTTACGTGTATAAAACTCAAATAATTGTAATGAAAATGTAGATGAAATAATTGTTTAAGATTAGTTTTATCTTTGGCAAAATCAATCCATCCAGGAAAATGAAAAAGGAATTAAATTTAATAAATATATTTATGCGAAAGAGATTTTAATATATGAAGTTCATATATTAAAATGAGCTTCTTTCGCTCAAATAGTATTCGCATCTTGATAGAAGTAAGCTACTGATCTTAAAATAAATTTAACTACTGAATAATGTCCAGTGATGAGAAAATTACTATTCATGACATAATCCCATTCCTACTCACAATCTGTTTGTAGATATTTCCTCAGATAACTTATTTTTTAAAAAAACGTGGGTCGTATTTACTATAACATTTATCTAAGTAATCAAAAGAATTGATAATTTTTAGAAGTAAAAAATGCGATAGAATGAAATTTTTATGGCACAGAAAATGTGAAGTATGATAGATAACAAATTCCATGTAAACTCATAAACCGTTGCCAATCATAATTTTTATCATAAGAAAGTTTTAAAATTTTATACATTTCCTGTCTATTTTTATGGCTCTTTTTTTTTTTTTTTTTTCATTTCTATACGGTTCGGTATTTCTCTATCAGTGCGTTATCAAAACGGTTCACGTGTGGACAAACGTTCCCTTATCATCTAGTGGAACGAATTCAATGGCAGTGACAGCAGACTCACTCGCCGGTTGTCGGTGGATAACATTTATTTTCCGTAACTGCACCCGTGACGGGCGGCCAAGATTTCTATCTGTAATAAACGAATCGGAACAGTGATATCTACATAATTACAGATTCTCTTTTGCATATATATATATATTTATAATTATCTAGCGAATTAAAATAAAAAGAATGCAAAATTTTTTTTGCAAACTGTTTGAATATTCGGATTTGGATTTTATTTTTTTTTGTTACTAAAATAAGAAAATTTTAGTGTTTACTTTAAAATTTCTGTAAATTTATTTTTTTATCATGCATTTTTCTTTAGAAAATTAGTAAAACTTTGACGTTTTATCCGATTTTTAAGAAATTGTTACAACATTTTTCTCAAAAAGATTATATTTATTAGAATCTTCGCATCATTAGATGTCATTTCTTTTAATATGATATTTTTATGGGTTGGATACTATCTGTAAATTCTGTCACGTGACATGTCTCACGCAAAGAAGGTCAAAATACTGTGCAGGACGGACCATTGGCATTTTAGCTACTATATTTAATACGTAGTTACTTCTTAGGTGATAAATGCTCACTAGAAAGGCTTTTTTTTCAAACATTTAAATACATTTTTAATTAAAAATTAAATGAAATTTTTTGTCACTTTTACCTAAATAATGTGTACGCCAGAATATATTATTGTACAGAAAATATTTTTGAATCATTTTAAAATTCAAAACAGTTAAGCCTTCAATGATGCCAGTTTTAATTCTGTAATGCCATTTTTAATCCTAATTTTAATAATTTTTTTTTTATTTTTCAACGATAGTTTTTATTGCTTGGATAAATTCCATTTTTAATTCTAATTTTAATAAATTTTTTAAATTTATTTTTCAACGATAGTTTGTATTGCTTGGATAAATGCCATTTTTAATTCTAATTTTAATATTTTTTTAAATTTATTTTTCAACGATAGTTTTTATTGCATGGATAAATGCCATTTTCAATTCTAATTTTAATAAATTTTTTAAATTTATTTTTCAACGATAGTTTTTATTGCTTGGATAAATGCTATTTTTAATTCTAATTTTTATAAATTTTTTAAATTTATTTTTCAACGATAGTTTTTATGTCTTGGATAAATGCATTTTGCGACAAGAGTTGCAGCAATATTTTGTACAACATTAATGTGTGTAGTAGCATGTTATAGTTATTATATAATAAGAATAAGTTTTTGAAAATAAAATAAAAACAGACAACACTATCAGAAAACATTTTCATGCTATTATATTTTGGATTTGAGATTCGAATCTCCATTTTTAAAAAATAGAATTTCTGAGAAGTTTTTCATGTATCTTATTTAAAAAAAAGTTCTAATTATAAGGTTCTAGATGTTTTATCTACATACTGATTTGCATTTAATTTAAATAGTGAGATCTGTGTGATTAAAAGATGTTTTTTTTAATTTTTATTTGTAAAAGAACTTTGAATTAAATGTCCTTCTCTGTTGCATGTGCTTCATTTTTCAATCCATCCCTGTTCGAATTTACTCATTCATTTTTTTTTCTCTGCGGTATTTCCGGGTTTTATAACCCTGAATGTCAAACAAAATTTAAAAAAATAAAAACTCTCATAATCGGAAGTGTAAGAAGGGTAACGGTTCTTCTTTGCCTATTAATAAAAACAAATGAATTTTCATGAGCTCATAGACATTCTCTCGCATCGAACGAACAAGACGCCTTTGTTGGGGGCAGATTTCGCTGGTTCACTCGCGCACAAAAAGGGTTCTTGTTGGGCTCTTGAATTACGAGTGGACTGCAAATAGACGCTGGAATTTCGTAAGCCTCGACGAGGGTTGATGAATTCCAGAAGGATGTCGTAATGGTGCTTGCATTATCCCGCTGGATGATGAGTGATTTAACATCATCATTTCCATCGCGAACAAGAGGTTGAATTATAGAAATGAAGAGATCTAAGTGGAAATGCGAGCGAGGTTATTGTGTATTGCGATGTAAATTAGTTTTGTTTTCCAGTCTTTTCAGGCGGTTTATGTGTTAGTTTCGAGGAAGTGGATTTACTCATTCTATTGTATTTATTTCAGACATTTGCTTTATTTCATTTTAAATATTTTCTTGTACTTGGAATTGCTGTGGGTTTTAATAATAAATGAGATATTAAAATGGACATTTTGTAGTACACGTTTTATTCATCATTAAGGTATTAAAGTATTATTCTATAAAATAGTACAATATTCTAATGTATCTATTATTGTTAAATTATTCTACCACGCATAATAATGTAACTTAAGATTTAAAGATTTTAAATCCCATTGGCACTGACTGAATTTGCTAAAATTTGTGAACGAATTTTTTCTTTCCAATTTTTAAAAAAAATAGCTCTGCTTAATAGTATATTATGTGTTTTGTGTAAATTCTTTTCTTGAATGGCTGAAGTTTTGTCTTCTTTCTTGTTTAGCAGATAGAAAGTGTGGTTGGCAAATTGCAGGTATTCTTTGAATGTATTTCATCGTTATGAGAAATCCGTTTAAGAAAAAAGACCACAGAATTTATATGCAAAAAAATAAAAATTAATAAGCAAAAAAAAAAAAAAGAGAGAGAGAGAGAGGGGGGGTCTTCTGATTTTAAAAGTAGAATTAGCGTTGTTATCCATATGACCAAATATATATCAAATAGTTAAAGTTGCGGTAATTTGATTTTGAGAAAAACCAAAAACTTGTGCGACACAGGAAGGAATTTAAGTATTTTTATATTTGAATTTAATTGGTGATAAAAGGAAACACTTTTTAAAGCTTCATATAAATTTTATTTTTTACTTGCATATTAAAGACTGTTTATTATTATTATTATTATTATTATTTGATGCATAATAATTTGCAAAGAATCAAAAAATAATAATAAAAAAAATTACGAATTTGGTAAAAGTTAGTTAAATAATTGTATTTAAAGCGACACACCTAATCCAATCTGTTATTAACATCTCTTCATAAATTGTGGTGCCGAAAAGCATCACAAAGTTATTCAAAGCTAATCCTATCTCTCTGTATTTTCACACCCTAATGGAGAAAATGATACATTTTTAAGAAGCAACAATACTACACTATTTAATACTTAACCCTGGGAAAAACGCATTTTCTTTCTAACATTTATAACTGAATTGGTAATGCACAAAAATTAAAAATTTCAGATGATTTATTTAAACTTAAACAACGAAATTACATTTCTTATTAACATTCTACATTTTAAAGTTAGTTGACAAAACATTAAAAGAAATAACTGTAACCTTTTGAAATACCAAGGTCAAAGATGAGTCATCTGTTCGAATATACATGGAGCATAGAGTCTTGGCAAGTGGTTAAAGGTAATCTATTCTAGTTATATCATCCATTGAATCCGTGCCAGTTCCATTTGTGCCCCCTTAAACTATCAGATTTCTTTGAGCAGAGAACTTTTCGGGGCCGAAGTGAATCATCCAGAAGTGATTCATGGACTTCCCCCTGGAGGAGGAAAACAAATTGATCTCCTCCTGCTCATCTATTGTAAACTGCGGCAAATACCAGGGTATTCCGATGACATCTTCGGTTACTTGAAATAAACTTACATCGTTATTTTGCAAAAGGAGGGCATGCTGAAATTTCTACAAAAGAGCACAGCTTTGTAGTCAGTATTTTTATTTACTAGCCGCCTTTGGCGACCAGTTTGTTTGTCGTGATTAATAAACAAATTACGGTTTAAAAATGGATGCTAAAAATTTCAGTTAAATATTTTGTGCAACTTATTTATATTATTATTTTATTTACTATTATTATTGGTTTTCTCAGCAAAATATTTTTTACACTTTTAACTCATAGTATATTAGGAGCTTTGCACCATTTGCTCATTATGTTACATATTTCCTATATATATCGTTATACATAAAATTATATCAAAGGAAAGAGTATCAGTGTTTAAAAATGGGGGGCACTTTAAATTTTTTTAAAGCATTATTTGATTTTGCAATTAAACTTTAATTTTGCATGCAACAAAATTTCGGAAATTTTATTAAAAACAGGATTTATATCAAACATGGAAAAACGTATGGAATATTAGTAGCAACAATAAAAATTATTATTGTAAAATACCCTTAAAATATTGTTAAAAATTAATAGAAATTCTATATATATTGTAAAAAAATGTTCATTTAAAACATAATTTTTTTTAATATTAATATGATGTAAAAATTATTTTTATGCTGCACTATTTTTGGGAGTAATTTCAGGGAAATTTAGAAATGTTGCCCAATTTTTGATGAATTAAAATGTAAAAAGAAATATCGCGCGGTGATATTCATTCCCGTCCAACAAAATATGTATCTGTCAAATTATCCAACACCAACATACATACATTCATCTTTATTAATAAAGAGATAAAGATTGAAGTTTATATTATTTTGTGCCTTGTCTAATCAAATGTAAATGGCCAACCGTTTCAATCCCTTTTACTGTTACTGATGCGAACTCTTCCCTATATTTCAGAGTCATTTTTCTTTTTAATTTTAAACGTTCCTGTTGACGATTTAAAATCGTTTCCAAAATTACTTATTTTAAATCTGCTTTAAATAAATAATTCTTCGTAAATAAATAAAGTCTCCCTTCTGCTGAAATTTCTAATTTTTAAAATACTTTTTCAACTTAAATTTCTTGAATGAATGTGAGAGAATTGCTTTTAAAAACCATATTTTGTTTTAAATATTGTTTTCTAAGAAAACTAACTAAGAAAACTAAACTAAGAAAAAATAATAATAATAGTAAAAAAATAGCTTGTTGCCAATCAACAATGCTAAACTTTGAACAAAAAAAAAATATGTGAACAGTGATAAATATAGATTTAAATCCCTCCCTTTTCAGTCAGCAACTTTTAATTCAACATTACTGAATAAAATGCGGTATTTTCATTCGATGTTCAAATTTATAAAATAATTCATTCATTAATAAATCTATGCAGTGCAATAAACGAATTCGTCAGATTAAGCAAAATCAGTAACACCAACCGAAAAGAAACCTACTTTTTTTTCGAAGAAAGAACATGAAGACCCTTTCTCACTGCGCAATTTCTTAGTTTTCGGGTAGTTAATCCCAAGAAGGGGAAGGATGGCTGCAGTTATCGCCCCCTTGATGCTTACTTCTCCTCTTCTTCGGGGAGTGAGGAATGGGTTCTGGCAGGTGGAAGAGGGATCAAAAGAAAAGGATCAGCCGTTTCCTTTCTTTCTAAAAGGCTCACCAATTACAATGAAAGGAAACAAGTCCACTTCACTCAGTAGGCGCCTTTTGTTTTAGTTTAATTGTATCACGGGGATTGCTGAAGTTCTCTAATGTGAAAGAATAGCTAAAGAAGACTGTTGATGATGCATTAACTTTGGGCATGTTTGTTCGTAATGATAGAACAAATACTTTTCATCAATACTTAATGAGGATTCTAAAGTGATACTATCCTTTTTATTTTAAACATTCTCTTAACTTTAAATACTTTATTTACGTGACGGATCAAGACAAATGATATGTCGATAAGAAAAAAACTTATAGTCAGAAGGTGAGAAATGGAAAGTGATACGGTAAATTTTTGAAATCGCGATTCTAAAGATCATGGAATAGTGACAAAGGGATGGACAGGAAGTACGTCTAGATGCTTCTGCGGGGGGGGGGGTGCATTGTGAAATCACATTAGTATTTTTATGACTTTTTAAAAAAAAAAACCAAATGTAGCGAAGCTACGAAAAACTAATACCATGCATGATCTGGATACTGTTTACATTTGCTTAATGATTGATAAGGACTGGGGGCTTTAAATCGATATTATGCAACGGAGTAAAAATTCTCTGCTTATATCACTCTCAGGGAAATTTCTGGATTCTTAGAATCTTGGGCTAAGACTATGATTTATAAAGTCGCTTGATTTTAGTTAAAAAAATTGGTTTGATTTACTGCTTTAAAGAATTTTCTACATATTTTAAGGTTTTAATTAGAGTAAAGATTGGAGAAATACAGAAATGATCTCAATCCTGGCTGTTTACTGAGAATGAAAAATATATGAGAAAAATGAATAAATGAAAAGAAAGTAAGATTTATTTTTAAGTAGAAAAATTGGCGCTGTGTTACTAAAACGAGTTTCAGGTGGATTTAACACATTTTAAAACTGATTTGATATTTATTTATTTATTTTGTGAATTTTTACATGGATTTTTATATTTCATGATGTGTTTTTATCGACTTATTCGTAAATTTTATTCTTACGTTTATATTTATTGGGATAATATAATGAACTGTCAGATGTAGCAGAAAAATAATCCTTTCATCACACCATTAAAATAGAAAAATATTCTGAAATAAACTTTAAAAAAGCTTTATTTATTCAACTTTTTAATAAGAAAATTACTTAAGTCATTCAAAGTACTTGAATTTTTTTCATAATATTTTTATGAAGTAAATTATTTTATTCTGAGCTTTATAAATTAAATTGTATTATTTATTTTTATTGTAAAATTGTGGAAAGAATTCAGTATTACATTAAAAATATATTTTGAACCATGTTGGAATCTTTTGACTAAGCTTAAATTTCTAAATATTTTTTACATACACACTCAAATATTTCATGCTTTAATGCAAATGAATTTTCACGAAATTTCCGTCCATTACAAATTTTTCCATTAAAAATTGTATTTAAAAAAATCATTTGAAAATATTTTGAAATTTTATATCGTAATCACATGAAGCATATTCTAATAAGTAAAACAAGAAATTATTTGCAATTTTATATTTATTTTTCAAAAATACATTTTGTTTTAATTTTTATTAGAGAAATAAATGTTAATTTTGTATTTCTTTCTATTTGAAAGCACTGTTATTTTTTCGATAAATAATTAATTTGAGATGGGATTACAATTATTGATTACTTATTTTGTCAAGTACTACTAGATGGCAGCACTGATGTTTCATTTATGACGGTTTTATAGAGTAAATTTCTACTCTTTCCCTAGATGGCAGCACGAATGAAATTCAACCTAAATCTCTACACAATCATTTCATAATATTTACCCATTATTTTCCACAACAATTCCTTTTTTCTTTTGCTTGAAAACAAGGTACTATTTCGTTTTATGTAAAAAAAAACTGTAATAATTTTCGCTTTGTAACCATTCCAAATTCAATTATAATACCTAAATTAAATTTAAATTGAATACAAATTTGTTTTAATTGCATTTCCAATTTGATTTTTGTATTTGAATTTTCATTTTATTTTCCCACTTTTTTTACAATTAAGTGCAAGAATTCTGTTACAGTGTATAGATTTATATAGTATAAGACAATTAAAAAGCATACGTTTAATAATTTCTCTATCTTTACTGCTTGTTAAAAAGGTTTTTATGATATTTTTTTGAAGAAACAATTATATTTTACGAAATGTAGAGAAATAACTTAACTATAATACTAAAATAATGTATTTTATACTAGATATAACATTAATTTTCGTTTTCCGTTCTATTTCTGAAGGAATGGACAAATTACTCATAAATTGTAAAATATATACAACACATTTAAAATAAAATATATTTTATTGAAACTTCATGTATAACAAGATTTGCGTTATTAATTTTTTTAGGAGCCATGTACAATTCTTGATATTATGTGTAAGCATATTAATTTCATTGAATGAATTTAAAGTTCTTCTTTCTTCGTATTCAAAAGTATAAATCTATTTACTAATGCATAATTTTTTTTTTTTTCACATTTTGTTTAGCCAAATAATAGATACGTTTCTGATTTTATAGCGTTTAGTGTTTTATATTGTCTCCAGATTTCCTTGAACAAAAATAAGGACAAGCTTATTTAACCTTGAAATTTCAAAACACGACGAATTGTGATCGTTTATTAGTCACGACCACCTGTCAAAATTCGATCTGATTCTTTTCCCATGTTTCCATTTGCAAACATTCCTGCTGCCCACTAGTCTTCTACTTGACATTTATATAATGTCAGATTTTGACCCATTTCTTTTGGTTTCTTCTGCTTCTGATGTTAACTTGAATTTCGTGAAGCAGTGAGAGGGTGTAGGATAACAAAACTAACTTTCATTTTTTTTTTTTTCCCCACTAAAAGTGTGGTGAACCACAACGAATTCTGTGGTTACGTGAATCACTGTAACCTTCGACTTGCTGCTAGCCTATGTGGGTGCTCGTGTCTAGGATTTGTATCTTTTAAAAACAGCAGGCACCAGCCATCTGTCAATGATAAGGGTTATTTGAATGTTAAGGGTCGTTCTGCCGCTCGAAACCGGAAATTTTGTCGTCGCCTGTGATTCAGTGGGGTGAATAATAAGTGCTGTCTCCATATCTATGAAGGCGATGGAGAATTTAAAAAGGCGTTTTATTTACATTAATGAGTGTTCTTTAATCAATCAAGGCTGTCAGGGGTTCAGGTAATTGGGTGGAGATGCCTAATATTTTTGGTTTTGGAATAACTATAATCTGCGTTGGCTGCTCCAATGACTAATTTGTGTTTCCGGTCTTTCTAAAGGTTGTAATTAAAACATACGTTGGACTCAATATAGCATTTGATTCGTACTGGCATTAAAAAATTGAATTTTTTAAATCAGTAATATTTAAATTAAATCGGTTTTGTCAGATTCAGGAAGAGATAAGAAATTTTCCTTGGAAATTTACCTTGAGATAAGCGAAATTGATTATTAACTACAAAAAAAAAGTTAATAGCAAAAATTCTTAGAAGGATAGCCGGATGCGAATGCTTATCTATATTTTGCTCTCAGTAATTTTTTAAATTTTTGGTTAATTTTTAATTCTTTAATTAATAAACCTCGCTTTTTATGCAAATTAATTTTAAAGTATTTCATGAATAATACATTTCCATATCCTGTTCTTAATCGTAATTATGATAGAAAAAAATATCTATTTCGCTTTTTTTTTTGTTTGAATTTTTTAATGACTGCCCAGCCAAAGAAATTCGATTATTAAAAATTGTTTAAATCTGTCAACTATTTATCATTACATATCCATTAAACAGTATTTGTCCGAACTATGATTATTGACTAATTAAGCAGTTAACTATTTTTGACGAGTATACTCGTCATTGAAAAAGTACAACATTTTGCATTATGACGAGTTAATTCGTCAGAAGTAATAAATAACGACCATTTGCAGCTCGAATTACGACTTTAGTAAAAACTCAAATATATTGATAAATTTCAAATTGTTTAAAATATTTTGAAGCCAAGTCGAAATCAAAAGAACTAATAAAAGATTATTATGAGTTGTACTATAATTTGCTTAATACCATTCTCTAACAGCAAATTAAAATAATAAATTAATTTTTTTATATTTTGTAATGTATGTTAGTTTAAGTAAAATGTATGTTAGTTTAAGTAAATAAATGTAATTACTGAAAAAAAAAATAAGTCATTTCATTACAGCATAATTTCAAATTACACGTATTCTGTGTTTGACGTATTCGTCATCGCTAAATTTCTGCAACACAATTTAGATATGCATTTTCCGAAGAGGTCGAAACAGTTCTGGTTAAGTTTATCAAAGTTTGAAACATATTTACTCAGATCTTCCATTTTCGCAGAATCTCATGATGATTGCAAGAACATGCTATTATACCAAATTTATAGGGAGAAACGTAATTATTGCAATTTATTCGCGTGCTAATAATAATTATTTTTTAATTATTCGTACTTTGGCTTCACTTTAACTATTCAGTTGTATTGATTCTTATTTCCCCACTCTGAGTCTTACATGTGCCGAACCTAAAATGCTGTATCAGCAAAATTCCCTTGTAAAAGTATTTATGTTTGAATTGCTTCCGCACGGTCTCTTTTTTCTACTTTTCCCCTTGCTATTCGAATCGCGAAGTTGCCAGATCGTGGTATATTTTAAAACTAAACTTTTTCCGCCTTTATTATGAAGAAATAAAATATATATTCTCTAAAGAACTGCATTTCTGCAATCGGACTATAAATAGGGTTAAATATTAATTATAACATTTAACACTATAAAATAATGATATTAATATACTACAGATCTTCTGTACATTCTATATAAAATTTATTTATTCAAATAATAATAAAAAAGTAATGCGTGAAGATAAAAATAAATGTTCATGATGTAGATGATTATATATCACCTACATCATGAACTGATTGCCTTTATCAAACTTTAATTACTGATTTTTTTTCATTAAATTACATAATTTCTACTAATTTTACGAATCTTTTATATTCTACATCATGAACTGATTATCGTTTTCAGAAGTTAGTTACTGATTTTTTTTCTTTAAATTACAGGATTTCTACTAATTTTACGAATCCTATATATTCTAAATCATGAATTGATTACGTTTATCAAAAGTTAATTACCGATTTGTTTTTCATTAAATTACAGAATTTCTACTAATTTTACGAATCGTTTATATTCTACATCATGAACTGGTTATCTTTATTGAAAGTTAATTACTGATTTTTTTTCATTAAATTACAGAATTTCTACTAATTTTACGAATCTTTTATATTCTACATCATGAACTGGTTATCTTTATTGAAAGTTAATTACTGATTTTTTTTCATTAAATTACAGAATTTCTACTAATTTTACGAATCCTATATTTTCTACATCATGAACTGATTATCTTTATAAAAGTTTATTATTGATTTTTTTTCATTAAATTACAGAATTTCTATTAATTTTACGAATCCTGTATATTCCACATTATGAACTGATTGTCAAAAGTTTAGTAATTTTTTTTCCATTAAATTATAGATTTTCTACGAATTTTACGAATCTAGTATATTCTACATCATGAACTGGTTATCTTTATCAAAAGTTAATTACTGAATTTTTTTTCATAAAATTACAGAATTTTTTAAATTTTCTAACCTTTTCTAGAAAATTCGAATATAATAAATTCTTTTCTACTTAAAATTTTAATTAAATATAATTTCTTTTCATATTAAATACCACTTCTTTTTTTATATAATTTAAGCATGATTCATATTATTAATGAGTGTTATATTTTATTTTTATTAACAGTTGAATAATTAAATTAGCTGTTACCGTTACGAGAATTCTTGCAAGACTGTTCAATTTTCTTGTTGTTGTCTTTTATTTTGCTGTTCTATATACCATTTCTCCATCCATCGCCGTTTCATTTTTTTAAAAAAAAAATTGACTTCCATTTGTATAATTTACCTTTTAAAGAATAGCAGTCGTTGAAAAAATGGAAATGGCACATCTGACATCAATGATTTATTAATCAACAAAAACAATCAAGGAAACTGTCGCCTTTCCGACAAAACAATTTCGTAATATTTCCACGCAGCCTTTCGCAATACGTGCGATCTTGTTTTATATAAAACTGAAGTTTCTGCATTGCTTCCGTAAATGGTCAAATCGAGACACATGTTTGTTTGCTGCCATAACGGTCGCAACCTTCAACCATTAATGTCATGGTAGCAGGTTAATGTATGCCGCTTTCAACAATGAGCCTTGTTTTGCATCCTAAACAAGATGAAGGGCAATCTCTTGTTGATTTGATATTCCGCCATCGTTTTGTTGGATAGACAGAATCAGAAGACGATTTTTAAAATTCTTTTTGTGCAGAATATGTTTTATGGTAACTGTTCAGTTGATATTTAAAAATAATAAAGAAAATAATGCGCATTCGTCAAAATTGTCATTGAAAGTAATTTGAGTCGTAAAGCTTCATATATCGAATTGATATATTTTTAAAATACAAATATAAATTGACATAATTATTGAAATCAGAATATTCATTGTAGTGAATGAATATTTTTGAAATCAGAATTCATTGTAGTGAATGAATATTCTTGAAATCAGAATATTCATTGTAGTGAATGAATATTCTTGTAATCAGAATATTCATTGTAGTGAATGAATATTCTTGAAATCAGAATATTCATTGTGGTGAATTAATATTCTTGAAATCAGAATTCATTGTAGTGAATGAATATTCTTGAAATCAGAATATTCATTGTAGTGAATGAATATTCGTGAAATCAGAATATTCATTGTAGTGAATGAATATTCGTGAAATCAGAATTCATTGTAGTGAATGAATATTCGTGAAATCAGAATTCATTGTAGTGAATGAATATTCTTGAAATCAGAATATTCATTGTAGTGAATGAATGTTCTTGAAACCAGAATAGTCATTGTATTGAATGGATATTCTTGAAACCAGAATATTCATTGTAGCGAATGAATATTCTTGAAACCAGAATATTCATTGTAGTGAATGGATATTCTTGAAACCAGAATATTCATTGTAAGAACTGGAATGAAGATGAAATTTGATGCATTAAGTTATTTTTTGAGCATATAAATCGATCAACAGGGTATAAACATAACGCATAAAAAAATTGGTACAACCACGTGATTAAAATGATAAAAAGCAATTACTTGGAACCTATATTAAGTTATGCTGTTTATTTAAATAAAATAATTTTTATCTCATTTGTATTTTATCTATAAAAGAAAAATCCGGAATCGTATTATTTATTTGGTGCATTAAATAGATTCTACATATATTTTTATTTTGTTTTTTATGCTCAGTAGAATTTCTGATTGAATTCTTGTTAGAAAAAAAAATAGGGTTATTTCTTATTTTTATAAAATTTACTTATATCGTATAAATCAAATGACTACAAAAACAATGCTGTATAGTTATTTTATATTTACAACATCCTGCATTAAAATAAATATCTATGTTTCCCAAAGAGATCCGGTAAACCAAAGTACAAATAATTGGACATTTACTATATTAAATGTATAATGTGTTTTTATTTTTATTTTATAATTGTCTTTTTTTATTGATATATCTGGTTCATGATATACGTACAATATGATTTTTTTTTATTCTCTTCTTGTATTTTTTTCTTATCGGGACTGATACATCATATAGTGCAAAGCTTTGTTTTGCTTTTGCTTTGAAAAAAAAAAAAGAATAACCGATAATAATTTTATTTTTTCTTCTTAATTCTTTAACGTTATAAATAGAATTTTAATTCATCCTTTTCCCCAAACCTTTTTAGGAAGAGGAAGAATTTTTGCTTACCACAGACATGTTGTTATGTTTTGAATTTTTAAACTTCCTGCATGCGGTAAGGCGAGATCAGCAAAATTTGCTAATTAAAATTCATCGAAATTGCTGATACGGTTGATTTTTTTTCGCTGATATTAATTTGACCATGGCGATTTGCAAGCTATGAGATTACATTCTTTTTTTAAGAGGGACTTATTTATTTAAACTATTGAAGAGACATACATTTTAAATATTTTCTGCTTTGCTTTATCTCTGTTGAATTTACTCCTTGAATGGCACATAAGTTATTGTAGCATGTAATAAATTTTCCAAGCGTGTAATAAATATTATGAATGATTCAAAAGAAGGTAAATGATGCGCAGAAGATGGAACTGGGATTCGTCATACTTCTGTCATAAAATAGACAGATTTTTTTTCCCCTTTTAATTTTAGTTCGGGAAATTAGCAGAGTGAAAAAAGAAGGAAGTATTGGCGATTCCCCATCAGGTCTGCTGGGCTCCAGTAACCCCTAAAAATATTGTAAAAAGTGGGGTTTTTTTTTAAAGTTTATTTGATTATTATTTTTTTTTTTACATGAAGAGTTTGATCAGTAACAAAAATGGGAAGAAATAATAAAAGCAAAGAAAACAAAAAAGAATCAGTAAGTAGGGCATACGCAAATTAGAGCTGCACGAAGATTTGACCAGAAAATTTTCAAAATTCGCTTGCCACGCAATAATTATGCAATTGTGGAAAGTGAAAACGAGACTCCTCTTGTTGAATTTAACGTTAACTGTGCTATTCTGAGTGCAGAACAGTTTATCGCACAGCCAATTGTATCTTGTTTTGTTTTCTACGCTTTTTCTCATCAGCTATTATTTGATTCTAATTTCGCTTTTATGTTGCTCCAGAAAAAATGCATCCGCTTTAATAAGCATTAACTTGCTTTTATTAATAGACACTCATCTGAACTAGAAAAGGAAGATACAATTCTAGGCTATTTAGAGATAGCATTGTTGTCATTTTTAAGAATTATATTTTAATTGTATTTTTTTTTCTGAAATAATTTTTTGTAGCACTCATTTCTGAAAGATGTTAGAAGGTTGAACAGAATTCAATAAATAAATACTAAACAAACAAAAAAAAATTTATAAATAAGCGTAAAAAAATGTTTTTTTGCTGTTATTTTTATTATTTTTTCTTGTAATGATTCACTCTATTTGACTGTAGTAAACTAATTATATTATTCAATGTATTATAAGAAATTGATGAGAAAATTTTCCAAAGGTAAGTAACTAAATTAAAAATTAAATCCAGCTATTATTCTTTTGTGAACTACATATTGGTAATAAAATAATCTGGGACAATTAATTCAATTTATGAACTATAATTCAGTGCTGAACAAAGAGTAGAAATTCGGAATGATTTTCCATCTAACCGAGAAATCTGTACATGTTAATGCTTTACATGTGTCAAAAAACTTTTATAACATCTTCACCCCCCCCCCCCCACACACACACGAATTTTACAAAAAATGCATAAATATAAATATTTTTAAAAATCGTCTGTATCTTTTTTCCTTGAAAATAATAATGTAATGTTCTTTGTGAAATTTGTTAGGCCGAACATGCTTTTAAATTTTTATTAAATTTTATATCACAGTTCGGCAATGGAAAATGGAATGAAATCATATATCTGATTGATAAAATACAGTCTATCCATAATTTTTCGAAAATATGAAGAACATAATCTAATTTTTTTTGTCAGAAATTGTTTATAAAGATTTGAAATGTTTTAGCTCAATAAAAAAATTCATGCAAAACTGTAAATACACCATATAATATTTGTGCACTGGTTAAGTAAACTCTTTGTAATGATAGGTAGTAGATATTCAAGACAAACTCTTTGTAATGATAAGTAGTAGATATTCACGACTAACTCTTTGTATGGTAGGTAGTAGATACTAAAGACAAACTCTTTGTAATGATATGTCGTAGATAATTAAGACAAACTCTTTATAATGATATATAGTAAGTACTCAAGACAAACTCTTTGTAATGATATGTAGTAGATACTCAAGACTAACTCTTTGTAATGATAGGTACTTGGTACTCAAAACAAACTCTTCGTAATGATAGGTAGCAGATACTCAAGACAAACACTTCGTAATGATAGGTAGTAGATACTCAGAACAAACTATTCGTAATGATAGGTAGTAGATACTTAAGACAAACTCTTTATAATGATAGGTACTAGATACTCAAGGCAAACTCTTTATAATGATAGGTTGTAGCTACTCAAGATAAACTCTTTATAATGATAGTTTGTAGATACTCAAGACAAATCCTTTATAATGATAGGTAGTAGATACTCAAAAATATATTCAAGTTTCATCGCACATTTTTTCTGTATTTGTGACTTACACTGCAAATAAAATTTACAGGAAGAGCAAATATATTTGTTTCCAGGATGCGTGCAACGAACCAGCGTTCTATAGAGATACGCTCATCCATTGACAGATATATTTAGCTCATTATGGAATTATCACCGCCATATCAAAAACAATGTCTCTATCTTTCATCGCGGTCGGTGTCTGAACAAAAGTTTTCCTGTTCCTTTTCATTCAGATAAGACTTTTACGCAACCATCTCCTTATCTTGTCAAAAAAAAAAAAATAAAAAAAAAAAAAAAATGCTTGAGTGGAAGACAAAGTTTTTGTGGCGGTTGATATAAACCGCCTTTCCGTGTGGGGGTTAGTGAAAAGGAAGAACTACATACCGATATCAACATGCGGTGATAACATTTTTGTTTCAAATCGTTCCGAGATAAAGTCGTGAGTGATTTGCATTCCTTTTGAAAGATCTGCTTTCTAAGAAGAGGATCTAGGTTGCCAAAAAGAATTTGGCTGTGATATATCAGCAAAAATATTTCTAAAAAGACATTTCTTAAAAATAAAAAAAAAAAGCGAATGGTTTGTTTACGTACCAGGTTTATACTTGTTTCTAGTTTATGTCAGTTTAAAATTGATCTTATTTTTTTAAAAAAAACTATCAACTCATTTTTACTGCTCAATTGTTTAATTTGTATAGTTGATGTATGGTTTTAACTTTGCCTCATTATAGTCGCGCCTTGGTTTATGATCACTTCGAGTCATAAACATTTCAGTTTACGAACAAATTTTTTTTCATATATGAAGGTCCTCCCACTGGTGTGGTGTGGAGAAGGGGGTACCAGCTCAAATGTCGCCCTCGTCATCTGACTGTGGTTCAAAATTACAAGTCAAAATAGCCCTAATGTTGCTTTAAATTCCAAAATAACCCTAGTGTTGCTTTAAAATGGAACGTTAATATAACTAAACTAAACTTCATGCATGAAAGTTTCGAATGGCACACTTAATGGCAGATTCCTTACATAAAAGCTAATAAATTTCTGTTATTACATTGTGTTTACAGTGTATTTATTTGGAACATTTAATTCACATCTTAACAATCACAGCTTAATGATCCTTTTGAATCGCATGCGCTTCGATTTAATAACACATTTTCTGCACATAGAACATCCCGGATCGAGTACTGTATGTTGTATTACATGTATATTATGCAATTGCTGTGAAGTTTTAATTTGCTTTCTAACAATCGCATCTCATATAATGGTTACTTTGAATCGAAAGGGATTCTATTAATAAACAAGCTTCTGCTCACAAAACATCTCGGATGGCGTGCTATATCTTGCGTTACATGTGTATTATGTGAGCCATTAGATTTCTTTTATTACTTTGTGTTCACTGTGCTCTTGTTGTGGATATTTAATCTTCTCCTTACAATTACATCTCATTTAATGGTTCGCTTTGAATCATATGCGATTCGATTAATAAACAAATTTTCTGCACACAAAACATCTCGGACAGTGTACTGTGTCTCTCAAATTGTGTATTAGTAATTCATGTTTTTGCAAATTATAAATTATGGATTAATTATTCATATTTGTTTTTGCATGATTACAATACAATCAAACTCCCGGATGACGGAAAATTCGCCCTATAAACATGAATTTCCGGAATGACATACTGCTTGTCCATTTAGGAACGCGCAATCAGTATAAAATCAGCACCATTAACATATATGATTATAACTTTCTGTTACGGAGAGTTTAATTAATTTTTCAAGGGTAGCTAATGCTAATTTTTATGCATTTTTTATGATTTGTATATCAAATAGAACCTTGATCAGTTGCTTTTTATCAGAAATAATTCAATTTAAATTGCTATTTGCATGCGCACAAAAAATATAACACAAAAAAGTAAAAAAATCCGAACTTGTATAACTGAAAGAATTAGTATAGACTCTTTTAAGTCACTTGGTGCTGTGTTATTTTTTTTTGTCTTTAATTTAACAGTTTTTATTATTTTTAATATAAGAACATATTTTAATGTACAAATTTTGACTATTTATCTTAGAATGAAAAACTTCTAGATTTTTCATGTAAAGAAATCGTTTTCATTAAATATATATTTGAATTCTTTTTTAGAATCAGATAAAATAATTAATTATAAATATAAATGCAGCAAAAAAAAAAAATTCTCATTTGCAAACTTTAAATAAACATTTATAGAAACCGGGAATTCCCGACTTCTGAATACTTGTCTCTTTCAGAAAAATATTCCTGCTTTTGAAAGTCTGAAAATATATTTCAATAGTTATTTTATACTGTCTCATTTTATATTCATTAGTAGATAGTTAAATAAAAAGATTAACCAGATTTAATGTTTTAAAAAATTACCTTCTGAAAAATTCTTTTTTTCAGTTTTTTCACTTTATGGAAGATCCTGATATGACCAATTTAGATGAATCAGTCTAAATTTAAATGTAATCAAAATCTCGGCAAAATATTTTGCTTATGATCTTTAGCTCTTCCTTCTTCTTTCAAAAAAAAGTTTTTGAAAATTGTTACAAGATGCTTGTATTATTAAATTTTTGCATAAAATAGATTAAGAGCATTTGTGAAGCAAAAATATTTCAGTTAAAAATCAAAAATATTCTGATAATTGGGAGTTTTCTTTTTTGTTTATTTATTTACTGTAAAAAAGTACAAAACAAAAAAAAAGTATGTCGATGTTTATCAAAGGGTTCTTTCAAAATTTTGCAGGCACTTAAAAAAAATGCATTACATAGTTACAATTAAAAAATTGGTTGTATTTGTGTTTAGTCTTTAAATGTTGGAATTCGACTGATAAATATCATGAAATGCTCAACTGTTTTCATATTATGAGATTCCTAAAAAACAATTGCAAAGTTTTTCTAAATAAGCTAAATTCTTATTATGCTGTTATGCTTATTATGCTGTTGCAGAACATATTGGAAAATTATTATGTAAAATTTGAGTAAAAAAAATGGATTATAACAATAAACTTTAATTTACGATTTTTTTCGTTCAAAAATTTCACCAAAATTTAGAATTTGCGAAAATATTATTCAAATATAGGTTATTATTCAAATACAAAAATGAATGTAATTTGTCAAAGAATGAACATGGGAAAAATTTCAAACAATTTTACACTGTTCAGAACCTAAGAATATTAAATTAAAATAAATATTCGATATTTTCTCCAAAAATTGACCGAATACGTGTAATTGAGGAAATGAAGGTATTTCACAACCTGCGTATTTAATTGCTTGCATTGTAAACTAATACACCATATTTTAGAATAAATTGCTATTAATTACATATAATTTAAAATGTTTCAGCTCGAAACTAAAATGTTTTATTGTTTCACTTGCAATGGAGGCTGAACATGTGAAATACATTCCTATGAAATAGTAAGGTATTAATATTATGTCAAGTACCAGAAAAACCAAGCTTCGTTCGGCAGATCTTTTTTTTTTTTTTTTTTTTGAGAAAATATTTATATACGAATCATATCATCGTATTTACCTGCTTTAATTTAATTAAGTATTTTATTGTCTGTGGGTGTCAAAACGGTTTAAAATACTAAATAATCACTCTGAATCCAGAGTTGAAGGAATCTTTTTTTACATTAATTCATATCAAATAAATTGTTCCATTTTATAAACAAATGAAGAACAGAGTTTATAAATGGTGTTATTATTGTGATTTTATTTTAAATTTCTCCTCAATCATGATTTTATTTTCTCAAAAGCTATTAAATTTCACTTACCACTTAAATGTTTTCTATGAGTTAGTTGTGTGCGTTTAATTTCTCTTCCTCTTAGTGATTGCGATGTCCAAGTGGCCTAGTTTCTTTTTAATATCAGTGTGAATTTAAAATGACTTAATTGGTCTTTTCATTTAGCGCCTCCGCATGATATCGTTCTCAAGGATCTCTTGAGAGGAAATTGAAAGTTAAAGGAAACTCTTTATGAATACCGAATTCTTTAGGCTCCACACGCAGATCGTGCGCTCTGGGAAAACAGTCTGCGCTTTAAAAAGCAGAGAAATATTTTAAAATGGGTTTTGAGTTCATTCGATATAATTTTAACCTATGAAATGGAAGCTATAATTACGGAAATGACTTTTTTATACCAAAAAAAGCAAAACTTTTTAAAATGAGTGGTATTTGGATTTCAAATGAACAAAACTTTGACATAGGAAAATAAAACATGAAAATATCTAATTTAAGCTATTCAGTGTCTTTTAATTCATTTTCTGAACACATGGAAATTGCCTTATCTGGATATTAATGATGAAATAAAATAAATTTTGAATACGTATAATTGAGGAAATGAAGGTATTTCATAATCTACCTCAATGATACTTTTTAATAGCTTGCGTTGTAAACTAATTAACGTAAATTAGTTTAAAATATAATTAATTACATATAATTTAAAATGATGATTTTCAGTTCGAACTAAAATGTTTTATTATTTTATTACGATGGTTGTTCAACATGTGAAATACATTCCTATTAAATTGTGAGATATTTATATTTAATATAACAATTAAATTCCTATGAAGAAAGTTTTAACAGTGCTAAGGATTTTTACATAATAATTTATGTTAACATATTTCATCTTTTTAATATATCATCATTTTATTTGCATTTCATAGCATGTAAACGTGATTTGATGAAAATGCAGTGATAGATAAATAAAATTATTTTCCAAAAATGTGTTTTTCGAACTCAAGGAGATCTAAAACGTGGAGATTCGTCAAAATTCCGAGTTCGATTTTTATACGATTACTATGCTACTTATACGAGGAAGTAAAACAAATGTTCATTTTTAGTTTTGTCTTCATAAAATACACCAACATTTTCAAAATGGTCTTATCATGGAGCAGTAATCAAATTAATACCAGGTGTCCATTCAATACAATTTTCATTTTAGTATTAAATCAAGAAATAAGTCCGTTGTAGTTTTTCTATAGATAAACTGTTTTAATTGCAATCAGATTGTAGTATTAAAAATGTTTCAATTGTTTTATTTCTACAAGAAGCATGTATTTGATATTACTTTTATAAAGCTACAGTGGCTTAAAAAATGGACAAAAGAATTTTGTGGTTTTTCATGGCTTACAAGACTCCTAGGACTGTGCGAATACCCCCATACTGAAAACCACTTCGTCACAAATTTGCTCTTTTTCTAACATCATACATTTTTACATCTGGCGTAAATATTGCGTGAGAACCTGAAAAAGCTAATAATCTGGCGTTATTATTGGCGGAATAATTCGCCCGGATGATCATTTTTTTTTTCCATCTGTGCGGTTTGTATCGCCAAACACGCAAATCTACACTATCGGGCCTTGAACTACTTTGTTTTTTTTTCCTTGTAATAATTATGAGGGGTTTTATTTAATTCCTGGAAACAATAACTTGTCTCATTGTTATTTTATCGTGGCCACACAGAGTGCGTTTCAGGCGAGGGTTTATGTGTTTTGTTATATCTGGGATTAAAAAAATAAATCTCACATTTGGAGTATTGTTTTTTATGTCACGCCTTGCGTTTCTTAATTTGCTTAGCTGAATATGTTGAGAAAAGACAAGATGCATCAAGACTTCAGGATTTTTGGAAAATTTTTAACTAGTTGTGAAATTGGGATTTAGTATATTACAGAGTCTAGATAATATAAAAAATCTATGGAATAACAACTACTTTACATCTTTTGAAATTTTGTGATCAACTGAGATTATACAAATGAATTCGCAGATATGAATTATTTACATTTTAAGAAAAAAATCGTTCATATTATGACCATAAAAGTGTTTAAAATCCAAAAACTTTCTTCCAAAAAATCTAGCACTCTTGAAATCGACAATAAAAAACGTAAGTCCACTGATTCAGACAGCTGGCTTGAATCTTCTCTGTTAAATTGTTTGATTGAATCTATACTTCATAATATGGTCAAAATATACCACGTCACAAATGCATATTAATAATATCACCTTTGCAATCCAATGCTACTTCATTACGTTACTTAGCTGCTATCTTGATTTTTGGCATTAGCATTTTGTTATCTATTAGTTACATACAATATTACCGATTGGCGGATTTCAGCCGGGTGGTATTTTCGATTGGCGACCTTTTACACAATTCTTTATCCTAAACATGACAAGAAACCTAATTCAAATCACAATTCTGAGAGCCGCTTTTATTTGCCAGTATTAATTAATTCTGAGACTTGAAAAATTGTTATCTAAAATATTTTACTAGAGTCTTTTTTTTCCCTTATTTAATGTGATGAACTTCAGTAAGCACAAAAAAACTTACTATAATGTAACATCTTCTTGAAGCTCAATTTATATCAAATCTCTTTGAGCATATGCACAAATTGTTACATTCATTGGGCTTAACAATTCGGGGCTGAATTTTTAAAAATAGATTTGTGTCTTCTGTTTAATTAATTCATTTTTAAACAAATGATAGAAACTGTAAAACACCTTTAAACTCCACGTTTAAACTGTTTTGTTGTTTCTGATGGCACTTAGACAAGCCCTCTGTTATGAAGACAGCGATTTAAGCCGATAGGGGGAGCGTTTTTTGTTTTAGTAGTGTCAACTAGGGCCAAGAGTACGACTTTGTCACTCTCGCATCACTCATTCGCTTGCACAGCCCCTTTTTACAGAAGAGCACATTCACACAACTCACAGATAGAACAGGGAAAGCACAACTATGCCCGAACCGGGACTCGAATCCAGGACGCCCAGATAACGGGGAAGACGCGCTGTCCCTATGTAAGGACGCCGGCCGTTTAAACTGTAAATACTATACATGTATGGCTTTGAATAAAATAAGTTATTGTGATGTAGTTCTGATATTTCTGTCACTTCAAGTGGGTATTTATATCTTCGTTATAACCAAATCGTTATTAAACGAATGGTAAAAACTATAAAGCACATTAAAGTAAATGTTGTATATGAAGTATAACCATGAGCAACAACAAAAAAAAGTGTTCATATGATGCAACTCTGATATTTTAGTTTCTTCAACTATGAACAGAAAACTTCACACATGAATTCAAAGTCCTTACACTGAATAATTTCACTTCTTGGACTCGACTTCCGATAATATTGACATCTCTGTATATTTAAAATCACCTGGCTCTACAATGCCTCTTCCAGCATAAGCACATAATTAAATGCTATAAAACCGGCGTCCTGACATAGGGATAGCGCATCTTCCCCGTGATCTGGGCATCCTGGGTTCCAGTCCCGGTTGGGGCTTGGTTGTTCTTCATCTGTTCTATCTGTGAGATGTGTGATTGTGCCCCGCTGTAAAAAGGGGTTGTGCAAGCGAATGTGATGCGTGAATAGCAAAATCGTACTCTTGGCCCTAGTTGGCGCTACTAAAAAACAAGAGACGCTCTCTTTCGGCTTGAAATCGCTGACTTCGATCAGCGGGGCTTGTCCATGGCAAGTGCCATCAGAAACAACAACAACAAATGCTATAAAATGAAATCTATACCATGAATTAAAGAAAATAAGTTAATCTGACATTGTTCTGATCTTTGTTCGTTGTTTCAGGTCTGAATCAGTATTATTGATTGAAAAATCACATCTTAATTGAAAATTCTAACACTGACTAGCGTCATCCTCACTGCTAAGAATTACAATAAACCTCATACCATTATATTTATATTCTCACTTTGGACTCCTGACACTTGGCCACGTTTCCCGTTTCAAAATCTCTGACAAGTACCTCCAGGCTACTTTTTCTCTTTTAAAACAGTTCCTTGCACTCAACAAAACGGAAGGCCTGAAACGGAATTGTGCGAATCTAACTTTACTTGCTTGAAACTAATTAACTGTGAGAGTGGGAGATCCAGCTTCTGTAGTTCTGTTCGCATGCATGTATTCACCCATCGTGTTCATTCATCTCTTCGTGACAGAGGGGGGGGGGAGGGGGACCTGACCTGTTAATTATTGTTTTTCGTCCCACGAGCTGCTGAACTTCGCCACCATTGTGGAACCTGACCGAAGCGTGAAGAGAGGTGGTAAGCGTTGAGTGGTCAGTCACGTCCACTGGACGGAATGACGGACGACAGATAGGGGTCTGGGAATTTGCTTTGTGGAATCGGGGATTTCGTATTCATTTTGAATGGAATGTATTGTGAGCACCGATCAAAATGTGCATGGGTAATGTTTTGGAATGAAAAATGAGGTACTTTATGTGTTTTCCACTGTGGATCATTATCTCACGCTCGTGTTTTTTTTTTTTTTCGTAGGAAGCGGGTAGAGTCGTGGTGGTGTCTGTGATTTTCTTTTTGAATTTTTATCGCCATATGATATTTGTAATCATATGAGTAAAAGCTGGAATTTATTGAAGATATTGAGCCAGTGATTTATAGCGGAAGACATATAAATTACCTCATAGCCAGATCATCATAGTTTCTCTCTGGGAAGTTCTGGAACCATAGATGCAGCCTGAGACATCACTTGGATAAAATCGAAAAAATAAATTAAATTAAAAAAAATTAAACTAAGAAATTATAAAATATTTCATTATTATTAATTTTAAAAAATCAGGAAAAACGAAGCAGTAAATAATATATTTCGATTAAATTTACTATTTTTTTCTTTAGGATGGCCACAATCTTTCCACAATCAAAGATTATTCTTCAGATTTAAATTTTGGAAAGAGAAATAACAAATTTTGTTTTTAACATGCGCTGTTCGTTGATTATTAAAAATGTTTGACGATTCGCTGCTTTTAATTCAATCCACGGCAAAAAGTCGAAACCAAAGCCGGGTTAAGTCAGAGCCTCTAATCGCTTAAGTTATCTCTACTATTGACAAAGATGTGTGAGTGTGTGGACTTGCGTACATGTGTGTAATTCAGTTGCGTTTGCATAATTGCATATACCGTGTGTGTGTCGGCGCTCTACAGAACAGACCGTTTCTACAACTTTTCTACATCTACAACTTTTGCACATGTATATTTTAGAGGGTGGTAATGCCCACTTCAGAGCTATTTTTTTTTTTTGACATTTTAATTAGAATTTTGATTTATTAAAAATTAAGCATAGTTTTGGCGTTTTTCCGGAAATATTGCCTAAAAATATATTTCAAAATTAAAAAAAAACTATTTTTATAATAATACCAATTTAATAAAAGGGCAAAATTTTTCCAAATTTTGGCAATTTCTTCTTCTTTTTCTTTTTACTTATTTATTTATTACCTAATTTCCGACAATAGATGGCATCGTTGCTCACAAATTCAAAATGTTTTCATTATTTCATAACATAATTTTCTTCCATTGTTAAAAGGTAAATATTTTAGGAAGGATTATGTTTAAATATGTATAATCTACAAGACAAACAAAAAATAGAGTTAAAATACCTCAAAATTTAGACTATAGATGAACTACTCATCTACATTTTAAAAACGCTATAATGTCATGAGACTCCATTGGAAATTTCCATATGCAAAATGAACAGAACATATGACTGATTATAAAATTAACATGGTTTTAATATATGAATATTTGGGAAAATCACGGTTAGTGGTCATCTGGAATTTGACCAATATCCCCAATGAACCAGCTGGTCGCCAAAGGCGATTAGAGAGAAGCGCTACAAATCGCTGGACTGAAGATTTATCCATATCGCAGCTGCTGTGGAATCAGTGACAAAAGCAATCTGCTTAGATAGCTGAAACGCAGTCATTTCGGCTACATTTCACTATTTCTGTAGCGAGAAACCGAAGTTGACACTATATTCAAGCATTATTCGATAATAACACCAAATCCGATATATGTATATCTATATATTATCAATTGAATTTTAAAATAGATTTTTTCCTATGCGAATAATACAGAAAATTTCAATACAATTTTATGATTGAATTCAATTACTTAGTTTCGCTAAACTTGAGTAACTCGGTTAAAATGCATTTTAACACGCTATTTATAATGTGCAGTAACACATTTAGTAGTTTCAACACGCATTAATGCATACATTTTTGAATGGAAAAGAAAGGTGATAAAAAATACATCTTCTCCCCGCCTAAAGATTTATTATCCTTACTGAACGATTCCTTCAAAAATATATCCTTATTTGACATTTGCTGATAAATATGAATTAAAAAAAAAGAATATAATCCTTTATAAATATTGGTGAATAAAATTAATCATCCTGGCCCGATATAAGATTCTACGCCTTAAGCCTTTAGATACAGATGAACTGATCCGTTACTTTCAGCTAGAACTTGGATGAGGAAAAAAGGCAATGTATCAGTCCCCCCCCCCTCTTAATTGAGTAACCTGTTACAATGACGCTTCACTGAAAAAGTTTAAATTTTTAACTTTAGTATCTGGATTTCTTTTTTTTTATCTATATTTTTCACCAAATGTACTTTATATATATAATTTTAAAAATAAAAAGCTATCGTGTAGTTATTCATCTATTGTATATAAAAGTAGACTGTTCCTCTAGATTGTTAGTGACCTGTAGTTCCGCCCCAGCAGTAAGGTCGAACGCGACCGTGTGTCGGAAAGGGAAAGTAGTAAAAGATAACATTATGTAAATTTGAAAGGCCAAGGATTATTTCCGTCGTCGGATCTATTCGGTGAATGGATTCGCATTGTAAACCCCACTAGTCTTTTTATGTTGTTGACCAGATTAGACCTGTGCCATCCGTGCGTTACAAGTTTTATACAAATTCTGATTCAAAGAAGAGTCAAGGCAAATCAGCTATTGCCCATCTTCCGTACTTCCCTCTTCTGAATCAAAATAAATTTCTTTTTTCGATTTGTGGATGATTGTAATGTTGTTGTTACTTATGGCACTTTTACAAGCCCGCTGACGAACTGTCAGCGATTTAAGCCGAGTGTGCAGTAGCTTCTGAAGGCAAAACCCCTGAACACCCGAGGGTAGAAGTCTGATTTCTAGCTCATATGAAGATGACACGCACATTTGCTTGCACAACCCCTTTTTACAGGGGCACTTTCATACACCTCACAGATAAAACATAGGGAAGGGAACAACCATGCCCGAACCAAGACTCGAACCCGGGACGTCCTAAACACACTACCCTTAGGCCAGGTCGCCGGCGAGTATTGTAATACTTGCTGCCTTTGGCTAGTTCGTCAGGAAAATTGGTTGTATTTAATTCTGATTAAATCTCTTAAGGGTAACTTGCGGCTCATGGTCGTTTCTACAAAGTATATTTAGATTTTAGATTGTCCTAGACATTAAAACCATGTTATTTTAATAACCTTATATTTTTCCTGTTTATTTTGCATATGAACATCCCTAATGGAGTCAAGTCCCAAAACATCATAATGTCATTAAAAACTTAACTGTCTAGTTGATTTATTTTTTAACCAGCTGACTTAATTAACCAGACTGTCTTTATTATAAAGTTGCATTTATTGACCTAGACAGAACTCACCATGCTCAAGAAACACAGCAAAATGGGGGGAGGGGGTATCTAGCGCTCAACTGGGTTCTCGTCCTGGGGTTATTGATACACACTAAAAGGGATTGCCAGGGGGTAGACAGTTTCACCTTTTGCAATGTGAACTGAATCACTTCAGAATACTAAGCAGTTATTACAACTCCATTTACGTATTCCTCTTGTGAACTGCACGGATGATAAACGGAATCTTTTAATAGTTGAGTTTTTTCTCGTAATAATCGTTGACTGTCGTAGTTCTCGTTTTGTTTTTTAAATTCTCATTAAAAAGTATCAAAAGTAATATTAATTCAGTTTTAAATTTCTTTTTGAGCAGTATTTTTTTAAATTCTGGGTGGTCTCCGATACCACATGGAGTTAGTAACATAGCCTGATTTCGGGAATGGCCAAAAATCGAATAGAAAGTGTCTTTTCAGGTGTTTTTGAAGTTGTAGATTTTTTTTTTTTTTTTACAATGTTGAAGAAAAAAGTGCAGTTAATTAACATTTCAAACGATTTAACTTAAACTTTCCTAATGATGTTTTAAAATGAAGAGAAGCTATTTTTATTCACATTTGATTAATGAATTATTCATTTGCGCGTTTATATTTATATGTATATAAACTCTTTCAATTAATTTTCTATATCGAAAAATGTCACAAAAAATATGAAAAATAGTTTTAATGTAAAAAAATATTAGTCATACCCCTTGAACGAGATGTATTAAAAAATGTAATATAAAATCCTTCTTACGCTATTCGCAAATGTATGAGTTTCGTCGCTAGCAGGAAATTGGTTAAAGGCATGAATATTCATACCTTATGAAACTCAGTTCAATAGGTAGAAATAATAATAGGTTCAGAAGTAGAAAACGTGGTTGGAGCCTGCGATTCAATGCATACTATTCAATGTTAGACAGTATATTTATTCTACTACAGTATTTAGTATTCATTGAATAAAAATAATCACAGATATTTCTAATTTTTATTTAACTGTGTAATTCTTTATGGATCAAGCTTTTAGGTGTTTTAACCCTTTCAAGGGCCGTGGGAAGTATGCTTCCCATCGAATTTATCAATCTTCGAATGAATTTATATAGGTTGGGATAAGTTCTGACGCATTTTTCAATAAGGCAAAAACTTAGATGCTTCATTTCCTTATCTAGTACAAAATGCCGTGTTTTGATTTGCTGCTTAATTATTAATTAACCAAATTAATTAATTAATCAAATTAAATTTATCTAATAAGGTAAATGAATCCCTTTTCTTACCCCAATCTCAATCTTAGAAATATTTTAATATACCATGACTAGAAAAAAATGGCCCTTTAAAGGGTTAAAAGAGAGAAAAATTAGTTTGACAAAATGTGTCCAAATTTGTGCTAGAAAAATCCATGCAAGATACTCTCAAAAAATTTGGCTGTTCTTGAGAATCTGGATATGAGATGGAAGGTGATGAATAACTACAAGTCTTCAAGGTTTTTTTTTCTTTTTAAATTAAAAAATCAAAACCTGAGAAGCCAAAACCTTTTTTGAGAAAATAATAATAATACTTTTTCCTTAATACAAGTTTTAGCTTTGTGAAATAAATGCTTTCTTGCTAGCTTATTATAGTATAAATGCATCCCTATAGAATTAAGAGTTAAATTTAGATAGATTAAGATATTTGTTTGGTAAGGTTATTATTAAGGTAAGACAAGCGAACCTTAAGCGGCAATTATTTTAAGATTGACCTCATAATTTTGTACGTTTCCAGATTATATCTAACACAAGGCTTTCATACCAACCCAAAAATTGAACATACCGCTTTTAATGTATATCATTTTCGTATATTTGGATGGTCTTCGGTGAAATAGGAATTTAACCCTCTAGTCTGGCCAAGACTCTGACAGCAATACACTGATGCCCTATAGAGTACCTGTGAAAATATAAAAACCGTGAATAAAAAATTTTAATGTAAAAAAGATAAATTTTAAACAGAAACAGTAATTAAAGTAGTAAAGTCAAACATCTAAAATATTATATCAAAATGTTCGTAAGTCAAAACTGCGTAAAGACTTTTGTGATTCAAAACACTTGGATATTCTATCTACATCGGTTTTCATATGATAATTCTGTTATGTTCTAACTAAATGTCATATATCGCTACTAAATCCGTCTGTAGCATAAAAATTTCATAATTTTTGCTGTCTATTGTTTTTTGGCAGTTTAATTTGATGTAACTGCGCTGATATTTCCGAGTAATAACCGATTGATGAATAAAAAATACTATTTTATGTGGATGCTATATTGTATTAAAGGACGATGAACTTATTAAAAATGAAATTCAGCTTCCGAAAACGAATTAGTTTCTCTTAATAGGCAATATCAAAATAGTACATCTCTTCTGGAATGGCATTGAAACATCCAAATGATAAATCATCTCTTAAAACTAAATCACGTCTTTAGAGTGAAGAGTTCTTTATCCCTGTTATTGTGCCGATTAAGAGCTAAGCCAATATTTCTCTTGCATTGTGGCTGTGGCTTTGTTTTAAATTTAATTTGGAAGTAATGCGATTATATTTATTATCTAAGATTGCTATTAAGTAATTGAAAGAAAGGGATTAACTGATAATAATAATTAATTATTTCTAATGTCATAAAATATTTCTTTTGTATTTTATCTCTTAGTTATTTGCGGTATAAATAGGGATACATTTATTTTAGGTTATAAATAGGACTACTCGTAAATTATTTTTATTTAATTTCACAATACATGACGTTTTGAATTGGTTAAAATTTTTTATTCTTTTATGTAAGTAACATATGGTGCAGGAATTGATTTGAAAACTATATTCAGTCATTTATTAGGATTTTTTTATTAGAATTTTTTTATAACGTATTTCAGTGAAAACTGATCCAATAAATAACTGAGATAATAACGATAAAATTTTTGAGAATTAAATTTTTGAGAACCAATGAATTTTTAATTCTTTATTATTGAAAACTAGCCATAAATGAATTATTTTAGTTATTTAAAAATATTACTTTGTATTAAAATACATTTTTTCCTATCTGTATAAGATGATGGATATAGTTAATATACTGTGAAATGCCCATAGAAACAGAAATTTCACTTGTAATACTGAGTTTCAATACATGTAAATACTTTTCCTCGTTGTAGTTTCAATTTTGTAACAGCATGTGAGATTGAACGCATTTATTTATTTTTTATTTTGTAAATAAATAAATAAATATTCTTGCTTAATAAGGGAGAAAAGAGTTTTTTAGCATTCATTTTAGACACATGTAAAAGATTAGTAAAGTAAATTGTTATGTACTTGTGCATCAAACAAATTATTAATAATCAACCTCCATATATAAATTCCACAGCACAACAACATTTTCCTTTTAACTTTTGCTAATATTTCAAACATAACTTTTAATAATAATTGTTGAATAATTTGTCTGTCTAAAATTAATATTACATGCAGCTTTTCAAAATTGTATGTATCAAATTTAATTATATGGTGGCATTTTTAAATTGCTATTATCTAAAATTTTGAGAACATGACTATAAATTTTAATTCAATCTTTGAACAGAAAGCTATAAATTTTAATAATAACACTTGAACAAAATTTTCTCATTTTTTTCCAAAAGGTCAATACTGCATTCGTCCAGAACTGTGTATATAAAACAAATTTTTCGGGTATTATATATTTAAATTATAACCAAAGAAATATTTTTATCTTGACTTTTTTATATCTCTGTCATAATTTTTATTTACAACTTTAAAATTATTGCATTGCCCTTCGAAACTACGAAAATCAAACGAATTAAGAGCGATCTCCTGCCATATATCAAACCATATCCTCTTCTACTATATTTAAATTAAAATCTGAACAATATTTCTTTCATTATCATACAATATCACCATTATATGGTTTTTTTTATCACCTAAGACTCACACAAATTATTTTAGTACTCTTCCAGAAGTGGTGCTCTACGTCTCTTTTTATTAATCGCAAACAGGTTTCTTTTAAATTTTTTTTGAAGAATCCACCGAATAGTTTTCTCTTTGTCATCTGTGAGACGTCCACCCTGCAATTTGATCTTCTGACGCGAGACATCCCTCTTGACCTTCGGTTTTTCCGTTAGAAAATGAATAGCTGAAGATATGAACGATCCTTTTTTATTTCATTTGCAGAAATTCAATTCTAAGAGAGCGATCGTTTTTTAGATGAGTTCATATTTCTTTGCGCATTGTCTGGTTAGTTTCTAGCGAAACTTTAATGGAGCGTGAAATATATGGCGGGATCATATTTAAATTATGTAATATTTTTCGTAGCTCGTGCATGATATGCTTAGTTTTATTTCTTTTGAAAGAATTTATTATCGAAAATTTCCATCTTAAGATTTTTAATATTTTTTACCTTTTGTATCTTTTTTTTATGACATTTTATTATATACTAGCTAACGCACTCGGCATTTTTCTGAATTAAAATACTTTCATGTATGCATTTAAAATAAAAACTACTTTTGTATAAAATATTATTATAATCGAAATCATTTTATCGTCTGAAATGTTTCTTAATTCAAATGATAATAAGAATTGAACCAAACGATTTTTAAAAAGCCTTACTATTTAATTTTCTCCATATCGATAAATTAAATTAATATTGTCTGTTTTTAAACATTTTTTTAATGTTCTTCTAGAATTCTTCTAATGTGTTCTAGTTTATCGCTTGTATTCTTGTTCTTCATGAACAGAAAATAATATTGCAGATAATGTACAAATTGTCATTTAAAACCGATAAAAAATATTGTCAAAAATATAAAAAAAATCAAACAGAGCAAAGTCCTACAATTGTTTAGAAACGAAATTTCTACTATTTTTCTTATTTCAAAATCGTCTCCATTTATTAAATTTAGAAGAGTTATTAAAAACGTAAGGAAAAATTGCATAGAAATAAAAACTGGTGTTTTTATTGAAAGGGAATTGCATTTTAAGAGAACATAAATTTTCTTTTGTGATAATTTCATTTTATGTTACTGCGGAAAAACTGCCTATTTTCTATTAATTTCTTATTGATTGAATATTTAATTAACTTTTACCCGGTGAAAAGTCGGTAATATTCTTTTTACTGTCTTAAAAAGTAATTGCGTAAAATTTGGTTGAATTCTTGTGTTTGGAAGGACATATCTAACACGTATACGTAGATATTTATATACATGCATACATTCTTTATTAAATATAATGCTTAAAATTTATTTAATCTAGATAATTGCTTTCATAAATATAATTATTTGAAAATCACATATTCAATTTTAAACTGGTTGCTATCCATGTGTAAAATTATTTAACTTGAATAACAAAGTTGAGATTCATTGCTTTACAATTAAAATTCTTCTATACTGCAATAAATGATATTTCCGGAATAGTGAATTTGGATTTTCATATAAGACCGTAAATTTCTTCTAACATGAAGTGAGTTTCCAACATTTTTATCTACTAATGAGTTGAATTTATATGAACTTTTAATGTTAAAAATTCCGCAGTTAAAAAAATCAGACTCATTTTCTTCTCGAAATAATCAAAAGTAATAGGAAACATAAATATAGTGAATTTTAGTATACAAATTTTTTAAATGTATTATGCTATCCATATAATTATTAAGAATTTTGTTTAAATTTGTCGGGTTTTTTTTTCTTTGCTTTTTTTATTGCTATTGCAATGGCATCATTTCTTTCTCATATACAGTGCGCTCATTTAACAATGGAACCCATGGCGCTTTTTGCTCGAAGGGAAATAGCATGATAACGTATTAGATTTTACAGAGTAATGCACAAGTATTTAGATGTTAGACGAGATGTGCTGTTACATTTCTCATATGACTGTGACATCACAAGTATAGACTTCTTTATATAATTATTCTTAATGGCTCAGTGTTTACAATTTCTGCTTTTAAATGAAAACTATAATTAAATTTTTTTTATTGAAGCCTTTGTGTTTGAGGTGCTGTTAACCTGACCATTCAGGTGATAGTATTTTTGAGAGATAATTATAATTATTATGCAAAAGTAACCTTGAATAATCTCACTATATATTCGTGACTGCAAGTGTAATATAATATAGTCAATGTATGAAAGTAATTGGAGGAGCGTGCCGAAGTCCATCTGGAAACATCTGGCATTCAGTGGATTCTTATAATTGTTTGATTATATATCCGATGATTGGATTACTATCATTTTTGCAATTATATTTATTCATGTTAAGTTTCTTTGAAAAGTATTACGGATTATGAACTCACCTGCTTAAATATTCGCTGCTTTGTTAAATGCTCTCTAGCGTATCATTTCTCTTCAAAGAATAAGAAATCCAACTTATAATATTTTTGTCACGTAAATGGTGACACAGTTGAAATGCCCAATAAACAATAATAATAAGTTGAATAATTAAAATAATAATCTCTTCCAAGAAGTCGTAATGGTTAAGATGTTTTGTAAACTATCAATGAGGTGTTGAATTTATAAAATTCTGAAATGTATAATTATGTAGCTATAAAAACATTTTATGCCATGTCAATTTTTTTTAATTAATTCTTTCATTTATTTATTTATTATTGAAATAGTGTGTTTTCAGTGTTATGTTCAATATTCACTACTATGTTAAATTTTCTCTAGCGTATCATTTCACTTCAAGGAATAGGAAATCTAATTTACAATAATTTTGTCACATAAATGCTTTCAGTGTTATTGCCATGGTAAGAAACCGTAAAGGTTGCGATGTTTTTGTAAACTGTCAGTGAGGTACTAAATTTATAAAATTATGAAATGTATAATTATATTATTACAAAAAAAAAATAGATATTCTATGCCTATAAGAATTTTTTTGAAATAATATTTTTTTGGACAAGTTTGGAAAAAATTATTTTTCAACATTATCGTTTTCAAAGTAACTTCTTAAGAATATAAAAATATAAGCTTTATAATTGTTCTTGCTATTCAATTCATGACCAAATTGACAATTCTTGCAATCGAATCTTAATCAAACTAAAAAAAAGAAAAGAAATCTTATGAAAAGAGCTGTTCTGTGGCGAAATCATTATTCGGTAATCCATTGACGTAACTGCTCCGAGCTCAAACAACACACTCTCATGTTGTTCTCAAGACCTTTGCCTTTGTAGGTCATATTTACCTCTTGTGTTCTGGAGGCCATGAGGATGACCGGACAAGTTTTTTAGACTGAATCATTCGCAACTCAGAGCTTCTGAAGACGCACCTGCTGAGATGACTATCTATTGCTTTGGGACCGAAAAGTTTTTTTTTCTATTATCTTGGAGATATCTTGAAAATCAAGGTTCGTTCATTAGAGCAGAAGTTGGCTGCACAATTCTCATAGAATTAAAAATAATGAGCTTTTTTTAGTGTGGAAGATGGTTAATTGAATCGTGGATTAATTAAAGGATTTGTAATTAACAGAAATTCGATTGGAAATATGCATTTTTTTTTATAATGGCATGGACGTTTTAATATTTCTGTCACACAAAAACAGTTAGTTGACGGAAACAAGTAGTTATTTGTATCAATTTTCAAAACAATGCTTTGCGAACTGTAAATTTATAATTCAGTTCAATAAATTTGATTGCATTATTCATTGTTTCCCAAAGTGGCCATCGAATTACAAGATACGCATTTGATACTGCTAACTCCACGCACACCTTTCATATGCGGACAATCCACCTTGACTGTTTGTTGCCTAACTCTTAATTGTATAGTTGCCTGTTTTCTGCTCGTTAACTTTTCCACTTTGTTCATTATGTTGCTAAGCGGAAAACTTTAATGGATTATTATATTTGTAAACTCTGTTTGGCAGCATGCGGAACGAATTGATTTTTTTTTTTCCCCCTTCAGCATCGTTGTCTTTAGCCGAGTTGTAAACCTTGAAACCAAACCGCGTTGCCAAAAGCTGATGTAAGAATTTTGGAGAGGGGGCGTTGATTCTTCGGGTGAATTACTATATTATTGTCCAATGGTGACTCTAGTTTTATTCATTTTTGCGCGTAGGATAGTAGTGTTATAGTATATTATAATTCTTTTTTTTCCCGGTCTTTTTTGTGAAAGAGAGTCGTGAATTGTCGGTGTTTTCAGGTCACATATTTTGGGCTGGTAGACCACGTTTCAGTGAAAGCTTGTGGGAAAGGAATTTAAAAAGGTTTTTTTTACTTCCGCTTTTGTAGAGAAAGGTGTAAAAGAAGAGAAAATTTTCTTTAGACGAATTTCAAAACGAATTCAATTCATTTTGTTTTTCTTAAAATAATACATTTATTTCCGTAACTTAAAAAAAAAAAGTATAAAATTATAAATATATTTTTTTATCAAAGTTTTTTTTTTATTTCAGTTTTTATTTGTGACTATGAATTGCTTCTAAGTGACTCTTATTGTGTTTTCTTTTACTTTTTAAATTTTTACTGTATATTTACAGTATTTTTAATCGAGTCAGTTTTTTATTTTTTAAAAATTTAATCAATTTAGAACAATATTGACTTGTTGTTTGTTAGCATGGTTTTGATTATTTCTTAAAGACTGTAATTTAAGAAGAATAATTGTGCAAATAATGCTTGATTTGCCTTTGATTAATATATTAATTTTCCTTTTAAAAGGGGGGGGGGTCCTCTTATTTTTTTATATAATCATTATATCTTCAGTCTCATTATAAAAATAGAACCATTTTTTTTTTTTTTTTGCGTTGGATTGATTATTAACAAATTCAAGATTGTTTAATTTTTTCGCTTAGTTTTGGGTTTATAATGCAATTAATGTTCATTATTTGTTTCCATATTCAACAGGATACTGTTTGTTTCAGTATTCTGAGACGACCACTTTTCGACGATTCCATCTCATTAAGGGGAGAGATGGGGAAGGATGAGCGCATTTCCGGAATTCTTCGTCATTCATTAACCTTGATTTTCGCCCTATTAGATATTTTTTTGTTCAATTGTTTTTCACATGTATGTGAATATCGTGTCATTTCTGACTATATTATCTTAATTCAGTCTGAGAGTAATCCAAGTTTATTTTATTGTTAAATGTAAACATTCCCTCTTTTCATACTTCTTCTCATCCCTATTTTGACGATTTAAACCCATCCTAACGCATGCGCAAAAGCGCGGGCGATTTTAGAATCCGTTGTCAAACAATAAATAAAAATAAAAATAAGAGATAAGAAACAAGTTGCTGTCAGAAGAAGAAAAAATAATTTCCATAAATATATGTTTATATTTTTTACATATTTTCTTAATATATATTCGGATATATATTTTTTTTTCTTAAATCACAGTCTTGCAGTGTATTTGCATTTTTTCTATCTGATATGTAATATTTATTTAAATTACTATCCTGTATTCCCGCATGATTTTAATCTTCCCAATATTTCAAATTAAATCTGCCAGACTGTTGATTAAAAGCATGTTTATATTTCTTCTGTAGTTTAAATTTTGATGTACTACTGTGGAGTTTTTTTATTATTAGCAGAAGCAATCGTTGAATTTAAAACTAAAAAAAATCTACATCATAAGAGTAATAAAATATTTCTCTAAAGATATAACAAGCAACATTAGCAGCTCATTATCTGTGCTTTAACCATTTGTGAAACGATTTGTAGTCGTTTGCTCTGATGATCACTATAATAAATCACACTATCTCAACTTTATATAGTTAAAGCTTTTACTTTTTAGCTGCCTGTGCATAGTGTACCTTGCCGAAACAATGAACATCTTATTCAGCCTCATTTAAAAAGGAAGCAGGTCCACGCCTGCGTGCCACCCCTTTCATTAAAAGGGGGTTCACATGAACAAAATGGGTCATACCCGACCATTGTTTCACTACCACCTGTGACATCAACCGATGAGGCATGACCAGGCGCCACTAAATTGCTATCGTGGACGTTTTTAATCCCGCCGAACGCTGAGTGATGACAATTTGCACGTAAAATGTTATCCGTTGGGATCAGCCGAAAGGGTTCAAATGCTATTTGAACCTCTTTTTTTCTTCTTCTTAACCTTTGATGTTGCTTCGAGACTGAGTGAAAAAAGTAACCTAGTATTGTCACGTGATTCTGAGAAGAAAAGGGGGAAATGGTTTTAATCTTTGGATACGAGTGCATGGCTATATTGAGTTAAGAATGGATACAAAGTTTCTGCTACGTTTTGTGGTGATAGATTTAACATAACAACTCGCAATAGTTAACCATTCGCGACGGTGTAATGAGCTGTTTATTTTAAAGCATATCTGCCACCATTGTTAATTGTTGCCATTTTATTTACTGGATGAATAGAATATATATTTTCACTAACGTTAAGCAAACAAAGATTAAATGAATATGAAATTTTGTAAATATCATGATTTTCTGAATTTTAATGTTAGTGGTTATAAAGTTATTTTTTTTCTTTAATTGGGAGAAATTATAATTTTGTTTGATAATGATTCAGACGATAAAGAGTTGCAAACGATTAAAAAAGATATTTATTTTGTAAGATATAATTTTTGATATTAAAATATGACTTTTAATAACTACTATTATTCTTAAAAATGTTTTTATACATATTTATCAGAAAAGAAATTGATTGAGAAAGAAATTATCATCTTCTTTATATTTATATTAAATCACGAATAATATATATATATATATATACTCAAGAATAGATATTAATTATAATAAACTCTCATTCTTTTTGAATGAAACTCTCATAATAGTTTATGTTTACTCGAAATTATATTTCATTCTTATATTGACGAAAGTTATCTATGAATAACTAAAATGTATAATTACAGTTGCAATGCTTTAAATTAAAGATGATGCGCATTTATAATTATAATTAGAAATTCAGCTTACATCAGAACAAGAAATATTCTATACATGAATCTGTGTGCGTCATTTCTTCAGAATTAAAAAAAAAATTAATTAAATGACCTTTCTAACCTTGAACTTTTTGGCCAAAGCGAATAAATAAAACAAAGTAAAAAAATGAACTAAATTAATCAAATTGTCTGAACTCTAAACCAATAAATAAATAATGAAACCAGTAAGTAAATAATAATAATAAAAAAGAATAGGAAATAATGAAATGCTTCATTATGAAAATAAATTTAAAAATTGAAAGAGTTGAAAAACCATAAATAATATATATTTTTTTAATTTTTTTTTTATTATTCTTTCCTTCAAGTTGATTCCTCATCTTTCGTCAAATAATGCTCATGTTAACTTACCTTCATTTATCATTGAACTATTTATTAATGAACACAAATTAGAACAGTAGGGGACGTTTATTTAAAATTCGTGGGAAAGAGTCAAATATAGAGTATGTCATAGTTAGACCAGGTTGGATAGCCTTTTTTTTTATGACATTTTGAAACGGAAGAATGTTTAGCATAAAATAATCATACATATGTAGAATATGTACATATGTAAAATTTCTCCGACTGAGACGGTTTGTTCAATTAGCCAGCTTTGAGCATGTTGCCTGTTATTATTATTTGCCTGTTAAGAAAGTTGACATCCCAATTTGCTTATGAACATGTGCAAGTTTTTTATGAACACCTAGACTGTCGAAGGGTACATTCAAATATTATTATAGCTGCTGTATTTTTTACATTCCTGTTTCGAAATTACATTTTTTTTTCCTTGCTAACGTCCTTTGTCGTTTCGTCTAACGTACCGAACTCACGCACACATGCATATTTTTATTACTAGTACTCAATTCAATGAAATGGCGTGAGTCCATAACAGTTGTGCTAACTATTCTATTGCTGCACGCCTACGCAAAAATTATGGTTATTGCCCGATAGCCGATGCTAAGTCAAAATTAAATTTCTCTTTCGCTGCTTCATAAGCGTGACATATTCCTTTATTTTATTCCAAACATCCTTGTTTTCCTCCATTACCATTGCATTCTCACTGTATGTGTAAATTTAAAATAACTTCATCATCACTTTTTTATTTATTTTTCGTTCTATTGTATTGGTGTCCAAATATGGCGTCCACGTAGTAAGCCTGCCTTTTTTGTCGGTGCTTTCCCATTGGTCATGACGCAACAGTAGTCAGTCGATGACGTAACCTCCCAGCTACTGCTCTCTCTAACTGACAGCTGAGTAGTTCATTTAAAAGAGTTGAGTTTTGTTGTGGCTAAGCTATCGTTTGGACAGATGGTCGTCGGCTTCATCACAAGGAATATCATTTTTTAGCCGCCTCGTTTAGTGTGTGTTCCGACTAATTTTTCCACGTGTTTTGTCCCGCGTTATAAAGTTGTTTCGAGTTGTGTCTTCTCATTGGATGCACTATGTTGGAGAAAAAATTGATCAAGCCTCAAAGAGGTATTTCAAAAGGTATTTATTATAAATTTTGATAATATATATATATATATCAGAAAGTTGTTTCGTTATGTGAGATATTTACTAATGAAGTTTTATTCAAAATATTTATTTGGAAAATTTTATATTGAATTTCTTAATCACTAGGAAATAAAAAAGTGTTTTTTACTGATTATCATTTTTTGAATAAATGTGTAAGTTTTTAAAATTCGATTGCTCAGAAAAAAATTAAATTGAATTTCTTTATTAGTTACTAATAAATAAAAAAAAGTCTCCACTTGCCTGTCGTTTATTTAATAAATATTTTTTTTATAATCCATTTTATTTATTCTTTATCTTAATATTTCTTTTTTAAATCGCATAGTAGCATAGGTATATTTTCTTTTTACGTAGCCTATAATATTTTACTTACGTTTTGTTATTTTCATTACTTTTTAAAGTATTTGCGTGTAATAGATAACAAGCTTTTGAAAACTGACACTCTAATCTACGCAAACTTATATTATTATAGTTATCAGCTGCAGAGTCATATATTTTTATAAAAATATATCTATACATTTCAATATTTTTATGTGAATATAGATATATCAAGTTTAATTAATAATTAGAATATTATATGAATTAAGTTAATTATTTTATATTCTTCTCATTTTTCTTTTAATTTTCCGTTACTTTGATGCTAGCGAATATTTTTAAAAAAATTTTAAGTGATTATGAAAATAAATATACGAATATCTTTTATTGGAACGCTGATCAAAACTTTATTTCAGCTGAAAACTACTTTGAAACTGAAATGAATCAGAGGACATTATATTAGTGTTAAATTGATCATTTTTTCTTTTTATTTCTTCAATGTAACTAATAATCAATGAAGAATAGACCTAATTAAAAATTTAGTTTTAAAACTGCTGCAAGTATTTTCCCAAAGAATTCTTTGGTTAAAATAACATTGGAATATTTTATATTTTAAATATCATGTATTAACTTATAGGAATGATATCTTCACAACTTAAATATATGTTTTTTAAAAACATGTATAAAATAGTTTTCAGTCTTTTTTACTTGTATTTAAATTTTTGTTCGTGGTTTTACGTTTTGTTTTGTTTGGAATTGAAACAGGAAGGCATGAAAATATTCAAATGGCATAAAAATAATCCAGAGGATAATTTTACTGAATACTGAATAAATAATTTTTCCTGTAATGAAATTAATAATTGCTCTTTTAATCAGCGTTTTCACGCTTTGAAGTGGCAATGGCAAATGTTAAGATACATTTTTTATAAAATTATAGAATTGTGTAATTTTTCTTTTTTTTTACTATTCTCTTATTGTTTTATATATATATAGTTTTTGTGTGATGTTTAGCTTATCAATCTGGTCTTAATATCTTAAAAAATTTAGTAAAGAGTGGAATGTGAAGTGATATATTTTTTTATATATCGTAATAATATTGATTTACATTAATTGCCATAATATATTAATAAATTTTCATTTTTTTCCTCTGTTAATTTTTCAGATTTTACTGTCTAAATAAACGTTGAAATATTGCTAACGATAATTTCTGATAAACTTTGACAATCATTTTACATTTGAAACTCCATGGGAAATCATTTATTTGATTATTCCTTTGCATTTCTCTTTCGAATTCGGTATCTGCAAACAATGTATAGGTAAAAGTTATATGTTTCAAAATCTTTGTGCTTATATTTTGAAATAGATTAATTTTTTTAAGTGAATTCCCTCAGAAACTATCGAATGTTTCTTAAATTCTTGATACTAAAAATAAAGTTTGAGACTTGATTTGATTTTTTAATATAAATTTGAGAGTATCTTTTAATTATTTTTTGGAGAAAGTTTGTTCGAAAAAGAAATACATTTATTCTCAAATATAATTTTTTTTTCCGCAAAAAAATTTTGTTTAAAAAATAATTTGAAATGCACTTTTAGTTTATTGAGATTCCAAATTTAGATTGCCATTTAAGAAATAAGTTAATCGAAAAGTGTGCTTATAGATCTTTATTGAAATATCATGATAAACAGAAAAAAATATCAGTGTAAGAAATATATATTATGATTAGTAAAATAAAAAACATTTTATACACGTAAAATAGCTCTGTAGATATCGTAGAAATTTTGTTTTCATTCATGCCAAAGTAGCCGTATTAAACACTTTCATTATCATTAGAATTCATATAAAATTTAAGTCTCTGATTTATGAAATAAATCTTCAAATAAATAGTTATTTCTTTAATCGATTACGGCTATAAAATGGAGCATTTTTGTTTCTTTTCTCAAATAAATTTCTTTTTATCTCTAAGATTTCGCGCCATTTTCAAATCTTCGAACCGTTATTGCTACTTATGTGCCGCTGATCAAATATTTGCGCACGTATTTTTATCACTCGGAGATTAAAAAGAATAGTGAAAGAGATAAAGATAACAAACTTGGATCATCTTCTGAAGTAGCTCACCTTACGTTTTCAAGAATATCACGCTGGCTTGACTTTGTGAAGAATCGTTCAACTGAAAGTTAACTGCTCAAAATTTCAAACCAAGCGGAAAAGAGCTCTTTAAGGAACATTAGACAATGAGAAAGATTTAGTCTTTTAAAAGGGAACGTTTCTTTTTTTTAATTCTATGACTCTTTTGAAAAGAGTAAAAGGAAAAACGTATCCCGAAGCGACGGGCTTAATCGACAATGTTCATCCTTGCAAATAATATGCGATAACTTTCCTCCTCCGCAAAACTTTGTTTATTGTCTTGGATTCTATTCTATTTTTTTTTTTTTTTAAACTTTTCATATTATTTCGATTTATTTATCCTGCTTTCAAGTCTTATGATGTTGGCTTTATAAATACAAATTAAAATTTATCTTTTTTTTCCCCCCGAAAAATACGAATTTGGTATTCATGTTATAGAGTTACGATTTTCTTTTTTTAAATTTCAAGTTCGATCTCTTTCAGCTGTTCGGCTTTTTTATTTATTTATTTTTTTTTTATTTTCTGCTTACTTTTATTGGAACTGTTTATTTTATTTTATTTATTCTGTTCTGTATTGGGATTTAATGTGTTGGTTATACAAGTCTAAAATGAAATTCTGTTGATTCTTATAGATTTGTTCTTAGCGTGAACTTTTGTGAATTCTTAACTTATTCTCGGAATTTTATCTTTAAAATAATTCTTCCTTTCCTATAGTTTTTTAAAAACATTTCCTGATATTTTAGTTTATTTATCCAATTCTTAAATTATATGATGCTAGTTTTAAAGGTCTCAAGCGGGATTTTTTCGGAACATGTTTCTTTGATTCTTATATGATTTTTTAACGTGATTTTTCTCTTAAATGTTTTACATTTTTTTAAAGATGTAAATAGATGCAGATGAAATTTGATAGTTGGTTTAGATTATGGATGAAATCTTATTTAAGAGTTTTTCATCCTTATTTTAATAATAATGATGATGATTTTATAAATAATGATGAAAAGTATTTACTCCTTTAAAATTTATCCTTTTCAAGAATACTGACACATATATTTACGATTAGTGTATTTAATAAAAAAAAACAATTCAATAAAAAAAATTGCTTTTAGTTGTATAAAATTTGAAAAATATGGAATTATTTTATTTTTGGCTTATTTTAATTCTGTCCGTATAAAGAGAATAAAATTTAATTAGTGGAAATTAAATTGTATATTTTTCTATTTAAAAAATTCATTCCCCAATGTATCGTAATTGGGGATTATTAAAAATGCTAAATTTTTCAGGCAATAAAAGGCCTGACAATTAAAAAAATATCCTGTCACAAATAGTTAAATGACGCAATTTCAAAGCTATCAATTGTTATAATTATATGACTTCTTTTTTCTTTCCCTTCATGTTTTGAAATTATCTTTGAAAAGTGCTATTAAGAATGTAATCATGTTAATCGTGTTCTTCTTTTTTTTTTTTCTTCTTTTCTTTCTTCGTTTTTTTAAAGAATCGTTTCTGAAACTCATAGAAGTTTTTTTCAGACAGCTTTAAACTGCATTACTTATGTTAGTTTACTGAGCGTTAAAATTACTGCTTTCTTTTAGTCTGACACAAATTAAATTTAAAAAACAAAATTTAGCTATGCAAAATTAATTGAAAGAAAGAGTGAATTATCTTTATAATTATTATGATTTAAACAAACCCATTCGTTAAAAAATTTCGTAACTTGGCTGCTCTATAATTTCAAAGGCTAGAGTATATTATTTATTTTTCCATTTATTTTTCGTTTATATAATTTCCTTGCTCGAAGTTTTTTAACTGTATTTAACTTTTTCAAATTATAAATATAATTATTATTTTGAAGTTAAATATTGTTAAAATAGCATTCATGCAAAACCTTTGATTGTAATTCATGTAAAATAACTCTTTGTTTTGTTTTATTATTTTTACGAAATGTGCATTGTATCTCGATGATTCATGTGTACAAATTGAATTATTGTAAATTATATCATGGAATACTTTTACCTTCCATGTTATGATTTTATTTGCCTTTACGTTTGCAGCATGATTGTTTTATTTATTCATAAGACTATAATATTTACTGTATATATATAATATATATATATATATATATATATACACACAATTCATATTTATTACTAAGATTTCATAAGTAATAACTATCAGCCACCCTACTTCGAGTTTACTATAGAATATAATTTTTTTTTTTATAATAGCACAAAAAAATACGACTTGTAGCAAAAATTCTATAATTTTTTCCACTCGTGAATTATTTCTTTGTAAAATTCAATCTGTAAACGTATACAAGCTTAAAAAATTTTACTAAAAATGTCTACTTTTCAATATAATAGAAAAATAAAATATTAATTGATGTTAAAGAAATTAAAATCAATTTAATTTATCACATTTCTTAAAAAAATGTAGTAAATAAGGCTTATAATTTTTAAATTAAGTTAATTTTATTTTCTAATTTTGCTTGTTGTCGTGATCCTATTTCTTTTGCAAAAAACATTCCTCAAATGTATGCGAGTTAAAAGATATACCTATCCATGCCACCATATGCATACAAATTAAATATTAAAAGATAAGTTATGATTAAAATAAAAAAATCTTTCTAGGAATGTTAATAAAGGTAATTCTTTAAAAACTGTTTTATTAAATTTATTTCAATGAATTAAATAAACCTGATTCAAAAATTCTAGCTGAAAAAACTTGTTAGTGCGGTTCATCTTCTAAAAAAATAGCACTTATGATAGAAAATTTTTGTTCTTTATTTAAATAATTCCTCTTTGGTCGTGTTATTTTTTATCAGAATCTTCATGGAATTTCGCATCCTCATTTCAGATGAGTAAAAGTTAATTCGTGCTTCTGAAAATTAACCGCTTGTTTCCGTCTCAAAACACGCAAGAATATGAGCACGTGTATCCCCTTCCCACGTAAATCGTTTGGAATAATGAAAAAATTTAGATATTTATCTAAACGGCTTCAAACACCCAGTTTCATCTCCTGAGTTTATCAACTTCGTGCACCGACTGCAAAACAAGTGGTAGCCACCAGAGTTCAAATCGTTTGGCGAAATCCATTTCGGTTCGTATCTCAACGGGAAAAGGTTTTCGTAAAAAAAATCACTGTTGTGCATTTCAGCACCTTATCAGTGCAACTTATTGTACTTATCGCTCGCGCTTTCTAAGAAGAGGCTTATCATCATACAAATAACGTTTGGAGTGCAGCGTTTCCTTATTTGAGCTCTGTTGTTTGAATCGTTAGTTATGAATGATGCTATTTTTTCTCTCTTACGTATGCGATTTATATTTAGAGATAGCATTGGAATCTACAGAAATTTTGATGCCGAGATTTTGATGAATATCGATATTATCTATTTCCTTGATGCAAAGAAATTACTTTTTTTTTCTCAATTGAAAAATGTAGGGAGCTAAATGGATTAAAACTGTTTTGATACTCTGGCACCTAGATATCGACCAATATCTTTTTTTTTCCGTAATTCTTTTATCAATTTTTTAACTATAGAATTCCTCAAAGATTCAAGTTTATTTGTAAGCTTGAACATTATCAAACTTTGCTGGCATGTCATTTATTTATTACGTTTATTTATATTTGTATTACCACTCGAAGATAGATAAATACTTTTATACATGTTTGTTTCTTCTGCATATTTTTATTTACTGATACGTTTCTAGAAACTTTAATTAATATTACGTAGAAGCATGTAATAAAGCGAGAAAAAAGCAATTTCGACTTTAAGTATTAATTTATAAAAATAGAGCTTCTATTGTTTTTATATGTTTTATTTTCATTTTGTTACTGCTTTTGTACTTCTTCACAGAAAAAAGCAACTAGAGATTGGAATTATAAATATTGGGATTGTGTTTTACGAAATTTGAGTGGTATTTATGTTATCATGGTAGTATTTATAGACTAGCTTACTATCTTTAAATTGTGTACTACTACATAAATGACGAAAAGTACATAACTACATAAGTGATAGTACTACATAAGTGACGAATTCATACTACATTAGTGACGGAAAGTGCTTTAAAAATTCTCTACAGAACAGAGCATTGGATCTAAAGCTTCGAAATTTGGCATGTTATTACTTTTTGTGTAATAGGTACTCTTTAAAATAAAAAAGATTTTGTTTTCAAATTTTTTAATTGAAATTAATCAAAATGTTGGCATTTTTATTTAATAACTTTGGAGCTTATTATTTAATAAAAACATTTGTTTGTGTTTTAAAAAATAATCATAAAGTTTCCAGTGATTATAATTATATTTCCATGCAATTCTTTTCTGTAATTTAAAAAAAAAAATTCTGCAAATATTTTTAAATACGTAAACTTTACAACAACGCATTCTTTTCTTTATTTATAATCACTTCAATTGCGAAAATATTAAGCTCATTTTTTATTCTCTATCTCTGCTATGCTATTAAAAGTTAATTCTTTTTTTTTAAAAAATGAAAGTGGATGAAAAAAGTTTAAAATATTATCATTTTATGATACTTCGGATTAAAAGCACGAGTCTTAATTTAATTTTTTTTCGTAAAATATTCTTTTAACTTTTTTTTTATTAAATAAGATTATTTAAACTATTTTTTTGAAAAAAATTTCACTATTGTTATTCGTCTGATAAAATATATGAATTCTCCCTTTTTCCCCTTTGTTTTGTAAAGCAAGAGGCAAACACTTTAATATTGTTTTTTGAATAACATTTCATTATAATATATCGGCGCTATGGATCGAAAAAAAAAATTGCAATACATTTCAGTACTTTATTAAAGCAAGTGGCAACTTATTGTATTTATAGTAATGGTATCTTTATCGCTTATCTTTTCACAAATTGTGTTTGGAGGTGAATCGTTTCCGTGTATGCTCTTCTCACTAAATTATTTATAAATTGAAAACAATGAAAAATGAAATGTAATTGTTTTAGTGAAGCGCCTCATATTTCGTTTTTTTCCCACCTTTAAATTGAGCAAATAAAACGTTGAGAGTCGTAAACATTTTTTAAATTCGTTTTTTTTTTCCGTCTTGATAAAATTTAGGTTTTTTTTTTTTTAATTTTATTTTATTTTTCGATGGATTAAAGCTTGCAAAAGAATAAAAGATGCGTCTTCTTTTTCGTTACTTTTTTTTGCATACAAATATAAGTTTGATTGGGGATAAGAAATGCCAAACATTTTTTTTTCTAGAAATTTATTTTTCGCATTTTTTTAAATGCTTTAATAACATTTATTTTTAATTCGAATTTTATTCGCGCATTATATAAGATAAATAAATATCTCATTTTTTTTATAAACAAATGATAATCTCATATGAAGTTAAATCTTTTCCCAAATCAAATTTTTTATTTATCAGGACTTTGAATGGGAAGTGATATTTTGAGGGAAAAATTCTGTCATATATTTCATCACCTTATCAAAGGAATTTATTGTATGTAACACTCGTATGTTTCTAAGCAGTGGCTTATCTTTTTTCAACTGATATACGGAGTAGAGCTTTTCTTTTTCTGTTATGCTATTTGAAATAATGATATTTGAATGGCTAATGCCATAATAATGTTTACTAACACCGGTATTCATAATTTTTAATGATACAATTAATTCCCTTCCCCCTTTATTTTTTGAAGTTATTTTGTGAAAACTTCACAAATAACTGATTTTATCTATATTTGGAAGCTATTTTCAATTAGATGCATGAACTTAGTTTTTATATTTGTATTCACAGAGCTTTTAAAAATTCTTTCTCTTAGTTTATTTTTTTTTTCATTTGATTTTTAAAGATGTTTTCATTTTATTTTTCCTATTTTCTATCGAGCTCTAAAAATGCGAAAATCATTAATGATTTTAGAATGGAAAACTGGGTAGGAAATTTCGTTTTATGAAATATATTATTTCAGTAAACTGTAATCATGGTTCATTGTTTTGAATTTTTGAAATATTTTAATTATTTTTTGTTTAAAATATTATTGTGTCAAAAATATTGTATTGAAAGTAATTTATAGGTTTGGAGTGCTATATAAAAATTTATGCGACGTAATTTTTTGAAGCAAGTTTATTATCTTAAAAAAAAAGTTTTAATATAATGCTTTATATCATCTAGATTATTTTTCCAATTAGAAGTATATTCCTATTTTTTTATGGTTTTCAATAGCTGTTAGGCCACGATTAGAATGCGCCTCTTTTACACTAAATTCTTTTTAATTACCTTGGACAATACAAAATTCTATAAGCATTCCATTTTTGCTAAATTAGCTTTAAATTTAATTAATTGTTATTATAATTAGAAATTTAGAAAATTGTTACTATAATTAAATTTAATTCTTTCATACAATGTAAAACTCCATTCTAAACAATTAAATGGATCTATTTACTTGATAAACGATTCAAGTCGCTCCTCTATTGTCATCCTTTCTTAAATTGGAATGCCCATTTTTCATTGTTACCTGACACCTCAAACTCACATCAAGTTTAGCCTTTGACAGGCAATTACAGCCGCCACAAAGCGATAGAACAATGATCTTTTAATTTGGCTTATGGGTCAGTCAATAGGATTAAATTATTTATCTGTTTGATTATGCACGCAGCATCGCATTTATTCGTTTCATCTTTTGTTTGTCTATGCGGGTTGAGTTGTTCTTTGCCTGGTAACTCACATCTTTGAGCGATTGTTCTAATTTTTTGTTACCTAGGATGACAGTTGTCGATTTTTTTTAAAACCTAGAAAGTGATTAATGATATTTATTGCTTGAAAAAACTAGGGCTTATTTGAGAATAAGACATAAATAATTTTGTAACCTACATAAAAATATTTATTGAAATAAATTAATTATTATTTTTTTATGTGTAATGTTATTTGTATATGTAGAGAGAAACTTCTTGATCTTTTTAGGTCACAGATCAATTTTGTAATTCCATTTTCGTTAAAAGGCATTTTTTTCTGCTTTAGATACTCATGTGTATAAGTAAATAAAATAAGCAAATTAAATATTAATTAATTCTAAATAAAAAATTAATATATAATAAATTATTTGATAATTACGTACATAAGTGCTTAGACAACATATATCAGCCAATTTATTATGAAAGAAGAATTGTTAACAAGTTTTATATTGATGATTGTAATGTGTGTCAGATTTGTTTTAAAGATCTGACGTAATAAAACTAGCATCTTCTGTTTCTTTATACTTTCAATATCTAATTTGTGTTTATTTCATATTTAAAGAAAAAAAAAATATATCTAAAAGTTTTATTATCAATTGCTGAATCTTTTATTTCCATTAAACAATTTAATATATATGATTTGAATAGTTATAAATATAGAATATTATAGGATTTTTTTATCATGTCGATAAATATAATAAAGGTATTTTAAATAGTGTATTTGTTAAACAGTGTATTTAGAATGTATTAAGAACACTGTGACTTTATTTATAAAACAGTGTATTTCTGAATATATTAAGAAAATTTCAAAATAATTTCTAGTCTTTTACAATTAAAAAGTTTATTACTTCCAGCATCGGGATTTTTTTTAACTCTTTCTTGCAAATTCAAACTTTTATGAATTTATAAAGACTCTTTGGTTTTCATGTAGTTTGTATCTCTTCTATATAAACGTCATTAAAATCTATAAAACTCTAAAGGGCAGTTTAGTTTTCAAATAATGTGTGTTCTTTCCTTATAAATTCCTCCAGAAAATTATGAAGCTTTGAAGACCCTTTTTGCTTTCAAGTAATTTTCATTTGTCCAGTAAAGATGCCAGCTAAAACTTGCAAATTTCCAAAAATCTCTTAACTTTGCTTGATTTTTATAAAGAAGAGATAAAAACGACTCTAAAAACTTTTCGAGTCATTTTTATTTATTCCTTATAAAAACCAACTGAAACAGTTCCAACATAATATCATTTTCACCTACCGCAGAGGTCGAAAACTCCCACATTACCTTGAAATCAAATGTAAATGACTGAGAACACTCTCTTTTGCTTTTTTTCACTATATGCTTACGTTGATGATTGCATTGTCTGTAATGATTCTGCTACCAGCGGACCCAAGGCTGTCTCTGTTCAATTTTTTCCACTAGTCCATTGTCACCAGGGATACTTTCTTTGGTGGGTAGTACTGCAGTTCACTTCCTTCACGGTCGTTACTTACTGAAGGCGTTGTCGAAATAACTGCAGAAATACCATTATCTTCATTTTTTTTTGTTACTCTTTTAAACCAGTAATCCAGTTTTTACTTTGTTTATCATAAAAGGACCAGACTGAAACTGAATATGTTTTTTATTGCACTTGTTAAATGCAATGCTTGATCAAAAATAGTAAAATAGCACCAAGAAAGAGAGAAAGTAAGAAGTAGCTCGAAAGCTAAATAAAACAAATTCAAATTTTTTATATTTTTATCTTTGTTGGATTCGATGTAGATTTGAAAATGGAAGAAAGAAGGACTGAAGAGTTTTAAATCTAAATGAATCTTTCGCAGAATTTGTACATATCAACAATGATTCGTTGATTTAAAATAATTTAGGAGCTTTTGTTTACAATTTTGCTTTAAAATATATTAGCTACGAACTGTTCCACTCATGTAATAGAATTGAAATTTCCTGCAGTTATAATGCATGAATTCATACTTCTTATTAAATAATTAATAATATGACAACTTATACCACAGAAAATAATTATTAACTGTATTCTCCTTTTCACCCTTCTTTCTTGTCCTAAAAAAATCTGTGTTCTTTCTTGTAATGAACTAGATTCAAGATATTTATTTCATTCAACTCATTATATCATATTTCTTTCAATTACTTCTAAATATAAGAAGCGACAAGAAATAATATTTGTATAATTGAATTTTAAAAGTAAAAAAAAATAAATAATAATAGCTTCTGTTTATACACTCATACTAGATGATGTATATGGCCAGCATTCGTTGTGATGCATATGTTTGTTGTAATAAATATCTTCATTCCTGTAAAATCTTTACATAAAAATCGCAGATAGTTCGTTTATTCGATTTTCTATAATGAATTGTTATGAATCCATATCTGTACATATCAACAATGATTCGTTGATTTAAAATAAGTTCGGAGCTTTTTTTTGCAATTTTACATTAAAATATATTAGTTACAAACTGTTTCATTTATATGGAGGAAAATTTCCTGTTGTTGTAATGCATGAATTTAAACTTTTCATTAAATAATTGGCAGTACAAAAACGTATTGCACTAGGAACAATCACTGACTGTATTTTACATTTTTGCATTCTTTTTCTCCTAAAAAAAGGTACCTTCTCTCTCTTGTAATAAACTTGATTCGCATTCAGCTTATTATATCTTTTAATCCATATTTATTTTAATTACTTCTAAATATAAGAAACGACAAAAAATAATGATAATATTGTAACTGAATTTTAAAAGCAAAAAAAAAAAAAGTTTCAGTTTGTGGTCGTATGGTCAACATTCGTCTTGATATATATGATTGTTGTATTAAATATCTTCATTGTTGTAAAATCTTGACATGAAAATCGTGGGTCTTTCATTTATAGGACATTCAGTAACGAATTGTTAAGGTGTGTATTTACTTAGCAGTTACCATACCCATCATAACTTCAAACAGATTCCTTATTTTCTTCCTTTTGATTTAAAATATCGTACTTTAGTCAGGAGAGTAGTATTCGCGGAGCTATATTGTTTAGAGCAAGGCATTTAAAAAAACAAAATAAATTGTGCAATAATTTTAATTAGAAAGTATTGAATCTTTTTATTTAAAAATCCAAAATGATTTGTTACTGTAGCACTTGAAGTTGTTACAATTTGAACTTTCTTGATTGATATTTACAATGCTAAGTAATCAAAATGTTTGGTTACTGATACTTTTTCTTTTCATAAAAAATATAATAATTTTCAAGAATATGTAAACTTTATTTTATAACTTAACATTCAACACTACTCTTAAATTTAAAAATAATATTCGTAGTTCATTGAACATTTAGAATGAATTAAATTTGATGGTATTACGTCAGCCATTGAGACGCCTATTCTTCGAAAAGTGTTCTTTCAGAATTATTCGTTAACAAAATGTATCTATCTTCTTAATTACACATGCACGTATCCTATATTCATGAATCGTGTTTATGTGATCGCAAATGGCGATATGATACAATTAAATGTAACAGACTGATGCTGAGGAAGTTTCTGTCTATTCATTGCCGCTTGGTGCCTTTCTGAAGAATCGTTTGTTTTCTTTTGTGTCAAAGTTCTAAGGTATAGGTGGTGTCTTCTTCCTGCTAGGGAGGCGTCGCATCTTTTACATTCCTTCGCTTCCTTTTGGGATATCCGCCCTTTCTTGTTGCTCTGGCCTAACTTCCGACGGCCTCCATGACGCCGTAAAACAAAACCAACTCGTTGCTGTATTGTGTGTGTGTGTCGCTTACCTCTTGCTGAGTTTCAGTTATTTTTTTACCTTCATATCATATTGGAGAAAACATACTGAAGGTTTTGTTGAAAAATAATTTTAAAGTTTAGTTTAGTACAATAAATCAGGTGCTATTGACGAAACTACTAATTTATGAAGGCACATCCTTTGATAAGGTGTAGGGTAGAACAAGGTATTTTAAACTTGCTTTAGTCGCCAATCCTTTTCAGTTTTATAACACATCAAACCGAATTTCAAATTAGCAGAATCACATTTCATATTATATTGTATTAACTTTAATTTTGGTAAGCACTTTATTTGAGTATTTTGTTAGTTACAATTTATAAGGTCAACTGGGAATTTTAAAATTATCCACATAAAGTGATAAAGTGTTTGCCATCGAATTAAAAAAATGTCTTTTCGAGTTATCAGCTATGAAAAATTATCAAAAAGAAATCAAAAGCATTTCTGTCTCTCTATTTGGCACCTTATTATTACCAAATTTATTTGGTTAAATGGTATTATGAAAAGTATCAACTATTATGTTTCTTTTTACTAATCTTGCACACAAGTCGTTGAAAGCACTTCTTATTTTCAATTCTGATTTTTAAAGCTCTGACCATTAATAGGCAAAATTTATTTACTGCAAGTAAAAGTAGTTTTCCATTTGACCCAAGCATCTGCTCTGTAGGTAAGCATTTTGAATTGCCAATTGTTTAAAGACCTTTCCACCTTTTACGTTTTTCTGACATATTTTGTAAGAACTCACTATCTACCTAAAAGAGCATTATTTTGGCAAATTAAATTAATAAAAACCAGCTAAAGCAGGCTCCCCGAAATTTCCTCATATACTCCCTATTAAATGTATTCTGCCTTACTCATAAAAATGTATTATCTACCACAGAGAAAATAAGTTTTATGGAGTTATGGAAAATAAGTTTTATGGATTTGAAAAAGGGTTCGTCTTAAAATTGAAAAATGTGTTCTCCGGTATTTCCCTGACCCCAGGGCATTTTTATTATTTTTGTTTGCTTCCTTCATAGTTTAAACTTCAATTTGCCGTTGCTTAACTCTTAAAAACTGTATAATAATACTAGAGAATATATTTTTCATTCGCCGTTTTGAATTTAAAACACTTGAAAGGACTTTACCGATCATTCTGTATAATAGCTTCGCAACTTCTTTCTACTTATTTATGAAAAAGAGTGAACTCAATCTTATTGGGGATCGGAGCTCTTAATGTAAAGGCACATGATTTGGCGTTTTAAAGAGTAATGTTTAAATCTTCCATTTCAATGAAATGGAAGATTTAAACATAAATGTCATACAAAATGTCATACAAAAAAATGCATAAAATTCTATATATCAATAAAAAAAGTGGCCAACTTTCATAGCCAATAAATTTTCTTTTTTTATATCTTGGAGATGAATGCAAACCTATTGTGTGGATAGATAAGTCGTATTCTGTGTTTTAAATTTTCTCTACTGCCAACTATGAGGCCCTCTTACTCTTTTATAGCAAATACGATAAAATTAGAATTCAGAACAAAACATAAACCGAAAAGATTTGTATGCATTATTTCTTCATGCATATGAGAACAGCTTTATACTACACGCGCGTTTTGTCTGTTAATGTAACACTAATTAATATTAATAAAACTTTATATTTCAGGCAAATAGCTCTTGCTTTTATATCTCTTTTGGTGTACAAAATGCATCAGGATTTTATGACTACTATATTATTATGAGCATTGTATTTTTTTATGATTTCAGTTTATGTGGAGCCCTATAAAAAATAACGTAAGGAACGTTTTAGTGCCTATCTAATTTGATTTTTATTCTTTAATTGAAAATTACTAACGCTTTTTTTTTCAACCAAATTAGGAACTGAATAATGGAAAAGTGTTATCAGTTTTCAAAAATTTCTTTTAAAAGTAAAGTCTTATGGATAAAAAGAAGGCAAAATATGATATTTTATTGTATTCGCAAATATAATTGTGTATTGCTATAACTATTTAAAACTTTTTTATTCTTTTTTACTATTTAACTAATATAATTTTATTTAAATTGCCATTGGCATTAAACTACAGAATTAAGTGAATGAAAAAATTAGTTTTGGCTGGGAAGTTTGATATCGTAACATTTTTTTTAAAAGTGCCACATTTATGAGCTATGCATTATAAATTATCAACGTATTTGATTGCCCCCCCCCTTCCACTTTCCTTCTATTTAGTTACCATGTCTGTTAAACAAATTACTGATGATATTCGTTGCCTCAAAGGCACGCTCCACTCTAGTTAATAAATGTTCCAAAAAACATGTTTGATTTTCTTTTTTGTCTATGTATTTTTTCCCTGTCTGTTTAATGCGTGCAATTAATCGGTCTATATAATATACGTCTGTATGTTATTTAACATTCAAAATTTTATTCATACGTTTTTCACAGTTGTTTCATTATCCGATGAATATTGCGTAGCTTTCTCATTTCGCATGTCCGATATCTTTTTCAGTTTAATTCATTCAATTTAAAGTCAAGGTCAAATAGTTCACTGCAAATACCCAATTTTGTGCGTCGCTCTTCTCAGAATTGGAATGGGAGACTCTTTAAGTGTAATTGAAAAATATCACTTCGCATAAGACATTCATTTGTAATGAGTATCGTCGTCACGGAGAAAAAAAAAAAAAAAAAAAAAAAAAAGATGTTTTCCATGATTACACCGTTTACATGTTGGAATTCTAATGGCCAAAAGTCACCCTAGCCAGATGACCTGTGTGCTGCCGTGCATGTGCGCGGAAATACGTAAAATGAAAATTTTCCGGTGTTTTACTTCATTACGAATTCGATCTGCAGCATTCTGAATCGTGTCTTATCGCTAGAAACACTCGAAAGCCTTTTCCTCTCTGAAGCAAATGAAACGAAATAAAATCCGTCTAGAGGTGAATACCCCAAGGTGAAAGGTCTTCCAGGCTTTTGAACATCCGCAGTGATACCTTTGGAGAAAATATTCCAGTTCTTCAAAAACAATGGAGCAATGCACTTAATAAATAGTACATATGCCATTAATTCATATGCATTTTTAAATCATTTTGTCTATAGTTTTTAATTTATAAATGTTAATTAATTCATAATATTATTTGATATTCGAGTTTTTCTTTTTAAATTTCTACAGACCTTTCAGTATTGTGATGAAAATTTTTCATTTCATTTGATTGTTTCAATTAAAAGCCAAAATCAAATAATTGACCTTGATCCGAAATAATTACGATATTTTACTTGCTCCGCACCATTCTGAATTGTATGGCTTCTCGCTGTAAAAGCATTTATCTGAAGCAAACGGGGGGGGGGGGTGCAGCGGTGGCCTGGTGGTAAGGTCTAGATCACGGCTTCGGAACTGGAAGGTCCCAGGTTCGGGCCCCTCCGAAGAACTGTCTTGTAAGCGAGTCTGGCACACGTTAAACCCGTCGGGGCAAAACGTCCTCCCGCTCCCACTGGTGTGGTATGAAAGCATGGAGAGTGGGGTGCCGGTTCAGGTATCGTCCTCGTCCTCTGACCGCGGTTTAAAATTATGTGGTCCATCCCAAAATAGTCCTATTGTTGCTTTAAAATGGAACGTTAATAAAACTAAACCAAACCAAACTAAACTGAAGCAAACGGAACGAAACAAAATTCTAAATATTAACATCCTCAAGTTAAAAGGTCTTCGCTTTTGAGTATTCATAGTGTAGTAGTTTGAAATGAGCGAGGATAGAACCTGGGGCCTTGTGGTTCGCAGCCCAGTAACATGACCACGATACAAAAGCAATTACTCGAAGCTGTTAACTGGCTTATAAGCTTTCACCACAATAGCAATACCTTTAAAATAAACATTCCTCTCTTTTTGCTTTCTCGTATACGTAGTATGGAGAAAGTATAGTAATCTTCAAAAAATTTGAATTCGGAATTTTGACGAATTTCCACGTTTTAGACCACCCTGAGGTCGAAAAATGCATTTTTGCAAAATGTCTATTTGTGACTAAGATAACTCAAAAGCGCTTTGATCTAGATGGATGAAATTTGGTATATAGTTTTTTTTCACCAAATTTGTAGAGTTCTACTAAATTTTGAGTGAAATGTGTCCAGAGAAAGTCTGCCCGGGTGTTCGAATATAAGTTAGCATGGTGACTACAAAACTAAGAGAACTAGATAGATAAAATTAGGCACAGACATTTAATATCTATGTTGTAGACATTTATTAAATTTTGAGCTAATGAGGGATTGACCGTCGTCGGTCCCTACTTTCAGAAACATATAAACGTGATAACTCAAAAACTGAAAGAGTTAAATGTATTAAATTTGGTTTGGGATTTTTGTGACTAAAGTGTAGTTTTTTAACAAGCCTTTAGTTGAATCAATTGGAAAAAATGCATCTAAAATATAAATTCGATTTTCGAGCACTATTAACTGCATGCCAAATAACTCGCCAAGGATGACATGATATATTCAGTAAAAATGCTAAACTCACGCCAAAGATTAATATTTTGTAGCTATTTTAAGGCGTTTTCTGGTATTACACCTTTATTAGAGAGTATGCGAGACAGTTTTGGAGTAACCACTCCCCCTGTGGGTTCCCCCCCTCCCCCGAAACTACTTAGCAGAGTAAATGCTACACATTTTATAAGTTAATATATATTTTTAATACAACTATTTTATTTATTTATTTTTCGTCTGCAGATCTTTTTTATCATTTTCTAAAAAAAATTTTAGTATATAAAATTTTATTTATTTGCATAATGTACTTTTGGGTATTCATTTTTTTTATAGGTATTTTCATGAACCCAATAATATGACATAAATCTTTTGTTTTGTGTTCAGCAGTTTTCTTTTAGGTGTTCTTTTAAAAGTCAAGGTCAAAGAATTAACCGCAATCTGAAGTAATTTTCAATAAAAGAGAAATTTTCATTGACTAATCTGTACTATTCTGAATCGTATCTTCTGGCTGCACTCTAAAGCAAATGAAATTAAATAAAAATACATGCAAAGGTTAATATCCCCAAACTGAAAGTAACTTCCTAGCTTTTTATGTATTCTCGGCAATACTCTTGGAGTAAATATTCTCATTTTTTTAAAAAAATATATAGCAGATTACTGAATGAGCGTTACCCATGCCTAACCTCGTCCAATATGAAAACAAAGAGAGAGAGAGAAAAGTCGCTAAAAGGTTAAAAAGAAACAACAACAAGATGAAGCTGGGTTTTTTTTTTTTTTTTTTTTTTTTTTTTTAATATCTTCTTTAGTTTGGATGGCTGGAAAAGTGGACTTTCTTGCTTCGGCTCGACGCGAAGACGGGGAGAGGGTGTTTTGATGCAGTTTTTTTTCTTTTTCTTTGCCGGTCTTTTTTGCGACCCCGAACTTGGGCGACCTAGAACTTCTTCTTCCAGAGTAAAAAATAAATAACTAAAAACTGATTTACTGTTGCGCAGAAAGGAGAAGAATTCTTGTTAAAAGTTCGGTCATACCATTCATTCTGATGCTTTGACTGACGATTACTGGGTTGTGTGTGTGTGTTATTTTATGAGAATCCTGGCAGTTAAAAACTCTTGGATTATTTGTCTGTGTATTCTTGTTTATTCGTGGGTTATTTTACCTGGGAGATAATTGAAATTTCGGATGCGCTAATGGGCATGGTTTGAATATGAATGTGCTTAATTATTAAACAGGAAAACAATTTGCAGATGAACTTTGACGTAAATGTACTTTTCAGCTTTTCCTTAAGTTGAAATTATTTATTTGAATTATGTTCATTGCTTTTATAAATATTTATATTAGGTTCATTTAATTTTTTTTTTTCATTTATATTAAATGCGTGATAATTTTTGAACTCCAGTCACTTGTACTGGACTGGTGAACATAAAAATGTATTATCGAAATCTTTTTACTAGACATATTTTTAAGGATTTTCGCTTTTTAAAAATTATACCTAATTGCTTTTATATAATTTTAATAGAACAAAAATAAAAAATTTCAGCTTTATTTTTACATTTTTGTTAATTATTATAATATGACACTGGTTACAGCCTTTAACAAAATGAAAATCCTGCATGCTATATTTCGAGTAAAAGTTATTTCTTAAATGATCTGTTATAATTGCTACGTTATGTTATTTACTACATTAAAAATATTATTTACATATGCATACTTGATAGAAATATTATATATGCAATACTTGATAGAAATTTGCAAAAAAATAGTTTAAATAAAATTTTTGATATCTATTAATTATTTAAATTTTAAATTATTTGAAATAATATATAAAATTTACTTTAGGTTTATTTAGTCCAATTGATTATTTAAATAGTGTATGGAATGAATCCAGCACTGTGGTTTCAGATGTTTTATAAATATTTTACATAGCGATTAAAGATATTAATAATAATGAAAAAAAATTTATCAGTATCAATATAGTTTTTCAAAAAAACCATCCACCCCATTACTAGTCTGTAGACCACATGGTTCAAGTCTAGTCATTACAAAAATCTTGTTTAAAATGCAATTTTTTGTACGTAAATAATTTTAACACTTCCTTTGTGAAAAGAAAGTAAAATGTAGGGAATTTCATCCGACGATTTCTGATTTTTAATTTTGTTGGATATTTGGAATTAATCGATTAATGTTTTCACTATTATTATATTATTAACATGTTTAATAATAATAATGGAAATTATTTTTTGAATGAACTTTTATTTCAAGATTGTTACTGATATGAAAATTAATAATATTGTACACATTCTATTAATTTTAAATTTTTGTACTATGGATCTTTATGCAAAATTGTTTGGGAAACAAATTTTTATCATATATTTTGAACAAAATATATATAAAAATTCAAGAATAATGTAAGATTTATATGGAGGGCATAAAATAGTTTTATTGCTGTTGTAGCTTGTATTTTAATTAGTGATTTGGACATTAAATTATCACCCTGTTTTGAATCTACCCGAACATTCATTCCATAAGGAACATTCCTCAAAAATTTTCTGATTCGATGGCAAGATAATGACACTTAATCTTAACTGTTGCTTTTTCGGCTTCCATACCGCGCTAAATAATTTTAATTTCCTAGAGCAGATTTAATGCCCGCATGGTCCTCATACGTGATAGATCCGCATCTCCAACCCATATCCTTCAGATCAAAATCAGCTGTTTAGTATTAGAACTTTGTGCTCTTATAGAGACGTGTGTAGTATTTGTATTGTATAATGAAGAATTAGACTTTAGAAGGAAATGCAACAATTCATTTTCCTTTTTCAATAAAAATATTTTGAGAAATACGGGTATCTTCTATAATCTATCTAATCTCGGTAAAACTTATGCAAATTTATATCAAAATATAAGAAATCTTACATCTGCTTTGTCGTTATAAATCCATTGTCATAAAAAAGGAAACGAGGAAAAAAAAATTTTTTTTTTTTTTGTCACTACAAATCTATTGGAATATAAAAGTGAAGAAGTCAAATATCAAAACTTAGTATCTTCTTTGTTCGTTAAAAATCCATTTGCATAAAAAAAAAAAAAAAAAAAAAAAAAAAAAATGAGAAGTCGGTTATCAAGTTTTCATTGGTATTGACCAAGACACCAGGTTTCATAGGTTTTGAACTGTAAAACCTTGTGTCTTCTTTGTAGCTACAAATCCAGTCAAATATTTAAGGAGAATCTCCAATATCAAAACCTAAGAAACATTGTATTTCTTTTGTTGGTACAAATCCAGTAAAATATTTAAGAAGGATGTCGAATTTTTAAACCTAAAGAACCTTGTACCTTATTGGACCTTGTACTTAAGAAACATTGTATTTTCTTTGCTGGTACAAATCTAGTAAAATATTTAAGAAGGATGTCAAACCTCAAAACCTAAGGAGACCTGTACCTTGTACGTAAGAAACATTATAAAAATATAACTTTACTGGTACAAATCCAGTAAAATATTTAAGAAGGATGTCGAATCTCAAAACCTAAGGAACCTTTTACCTTCTTTGTCTTTACAAATTCATTGGCATAAAAACATAATTAAGATGTCGAATATCAACACATAAGAAACAACGTATATTCTTTGCTAGTACAAATCCATTGGAATAATAAGGATGAAGAAATCATATATCAATACCAAAGAAACTTTGTATCTTTTTTGTAGCTACAATCCCATTTGCATAAGAAAGAATTACGAATTGTTTTATTTATTTTTTAAATCATTTTTATCGCACATGTGTCTGCCAAGATGTTTAACACGAGAGCAAACATGCCACACGCCAGTCATTATTAGCTCTGCAAAGTTTGTTTAATTGCCTGCAGCTAAAGTTATGCGGGGCGATAAATCTACGTAAACACTCCATTCATCATAGGATGTGATTTAAGAGCCATAAACAGTCAACGTGTGATCCATGGATTCGGTTCAAATTAGAACATCTCCCCGGCGCATGCGCGGTGGAAGACAAGTTCGGTTCAGTGTCCTACACCGTTGCCAGCTGTGTTATTGTAATAATTCTTGATCAAACTTTGAACTTTTTTTTTTTCGCCTTCCATCTTTCCATTACCCTCCTGTGGCTTTGACGATTGAAAAGAGAGGGTGCCTACTTCTTAAGAAAAGCTACCATTTCCTTTTCATTTTCGTACTTTTCAACCCTCGTTTCGTGGGAAAATGATGAGCAGCTAATAGAGAAAGTGGATGTCAACATTGTTTAAGGCTTTTGCCTGTGAAAAGAACAGATAAGGATTGTGTTCCAGCAACCGAGTTTGATCGCTATGACTGGAGTGATTGTTAAGACACTCCCAAACAGTGGTTGCCCGTGGCCTCTGTTATCGGCTGTCAGTGCATCTGTGAAAACTTATCCCCGATAGTGTAAACAGTGTCTTCAGAGACCTGAATGTGAGGATCTTGAAAACGATCTCTTCAATGCCCCACTTTGTCAGTTCTGTTAGCAGCAATTAATACCCTCATCCATTTCGTTAGTTTGATTGAAGTCTTTATTCTCTAAGTAGGAAACCGCAATAGTTTCAAGGGGATAGTCACGTTAGTCATGTCAACGCAGAAAAGTATAAAGCAAAACTTCTTTAACTAAACTCTCGCGTTCTTCTGTTCAGTTTGAAATATTTTACACGATCAAAATTTTAATTGAAAAAAACATATTTTTGCAATATGAAATGAGAATTTGTTTGGGGGGGGGGGGAAATGATGCACAAAATTATTGATAAACATTATTATTTTATTATTAAAATTATTATTACTAAATACAGTATGAAATAAATATTATTAATTTTATTATTAAACTTTAATTAATAAGTATTATCAGCAACATTATTGTTTATTATTAAAATATTATTAGTAACATTACTTATGGATACATGGCAGCGAATGTTTATATAAAATTGTTTGATGAATTTTAAACAGAAAAACCTTTCCTGTGAAGATATAATAATTTTTTCTGAATACTAATTTGGAAAATGAAGCAAAAGATTATGTTGGCATTGCTTCTCCCCAACCGTTTTGATTGACCTTTCCGGTCCGGCATCATTTTAAAGAGCCGAGTTACAGAACAATCATTAGTCTTGTTAAAAATTTCATAAACATTGTGCTATTTTGTCATCTTAAATTGTATATGACATATTAGTAAACCCAACAACTGTTAAGATAATTTTTATTTAAAATTTTTGCAAGTGTGCTGGTTTAGATTGATGACACAACACTCAAAGCTAAAAACATACAATGCAAAATTTATAATTTTATATTTATATATTAAATATATTTTAATAGAAATTTTGTGCAAAATATATTTTAAAATTAAAGACTTAGATAAATATTATTTATATCAACATTTTGTCCTGGATATGCGATTGCATTTATTCTCTCACTTTAACTTCTTAATTTGCATTTTGATATTTTTAATTCTTAGAAGTAATAAATAAATAAATTAATCTGAAAAAAATAGCAAAAAAATTGGAGAAAAGATTATTCAAATTTCGTTAGGGATTTTAAAAATTAATTAAGGAAAATATATTAATAATGCATTTTTGCATATAGATTTTAATTAAATTTTTTTCTTTGCATTGAATGAAAACGATTTTTTTATCAAGATTAGATGTGATTTAAAAGATTAAAACTAAGAAGAAAAAAAACCCGAGGAAACTTGAAATGACTAACGTTTTTCTTGAAACCGTGTTGTACTAATCCAAGAGAAGGGAGGAGGAGAGTTACAAAAACACCAAAAAAATAGTAAATGCTGTCAGTTGATTGATACCACAATTGGAAATCTTATACTTCATCCCCATTTTTCTTTGCAAGGGGAGACGAGACTCACGGAAAAATCTTCTGCGTGACCTTTTTCTTCGTGAACTGTCTTAAATAAAAGCCATAGATCGTGGAAAAATTCGTTAAGAGTGTCAGAATTCGATCCATGAAGTCTTAACTGAAAAGAAAAGTTTCATAGGAAGACTCCACAAAAGAAACCTTATACTCGCCAATATTTTTTGATATCCAAACGTCAGACCTTATCTTAAAATTTGGCGCCTCAGCTTTTTTTTTTAATTATTATTATCTATTGGTACTTTTTCTTTTTTGGTGTTTATCCCTTGGGATGTTGGCGGCCTTTTTTTGGATGGCTCTCTCATCGCCGAGCGGAAATGTTTCACCAAGAAAGAAAATGGACGCTGGATTGCCGAAAGTTGGAAACTAGCGAAAATCAAATAGAAAAAAAAGGGAAGTTAAAGATTATATTAATCTGGCTGTTGAGTGATAGAGTTCAGAGTTGATGCCCCGCTATCTTTTTCTATCCATACACTGTTTCTTTTGAGCGAAAGTTTGCGTTAAAAAGAAGGGGCCATTTGGAAACAAACAAAGTTACGCATAGCTTCCATGTCGGCGAACTGATCCATGCTGCACTGCGAGTCATAGGTCACAATGGGTCACTGTTTTTCAGTCATATAATGGACTGGTAGATAATGTCTGACATTTCTATTTGTGACGACTTAGTTAACGATAATGTGGCGTCACAATGATGTTTTTTGTGGTTAGATTAATTTTTCCCCACTATCCTTGGTATTCATTTTACTTTCATTTACGTAGTATGCGAGGAATAAATTTAGTTTTAAAAAACATCCGACCTCGATCTACAAATTTCAAAGCTCTTTGAATCCGAAAAAGTATTTTATTTTTTTGTAATATTCACCCTTTGTTTGTGACCATAATAATTTAAAAATACAATCTACTGAAAGGATGAAGTACGCGATATTTACATCAAAATTGTAAATTTCCATATAATTTTGAACGAAATACATCTAAAAGAAATTGATCTGTCAGTCCATCCTTGTTCGTTAGTATAGGTTATCTCAGTAATGCTTTCAATTAGATGGATTAAAGCTTCGTTACGGTTTTATTACCAAAATTGTTTTTAGGCCAAATGTCCCTGTGAATTTAACAACTCAAAAAGCAGTTACTTTAATTAATGAATTTTGTATATGACCGTAACACTAAAATTACATATCTTTATCAGATTTATTATTATTATTATTCTGGACTTTGAAATGTAATACAAAACGCGCCTGGAAATCTAATCCCACCATGTATGTGTACATGAAGCACGTGTGTGCCCATTTACATATGATCTGATGCATATTATTACATCCATGTTTTGCAGTGCATATTGCATTTACTTTATTTACACATAATAAATTATATTAATAATTTATATTTAAATAAATACAAAACGTGCCTGGAAGTCTAATTCCACCGTGTGTGTGTGTGTGTGTATATATATATATATATGGAGAGCATATATGCCCATTTGTGTGTGATCTGATACATATTACATCCACTTTTTGCTTTACATATTGCATTTACTTTTTTTTTTGTACATAATAAATTATATCAGAAATTTATGTAGGACTCAGAAATCACTACTATTTTAGAACGCACATTTAATTACATTTAGGACGATTAGGACATTTAGGATATATATACATTAACATAAAAGAATTGAACATTCAGTAGATTTTGTCGAATACGTCGCATCTCGTCTCGTCTTTACTTTCGTCCAGATCCGTCTGATCTGACACGTCTTTACTCTCGTCCAGATCCGTCTGATCTGCCTCGTCTTTTCTCTCGTCCAGATCCGTCTGATCTGCTCTCCGTCTAACCAGCGTCAACTCCGTCTAACAACCAGCAGATGGCGCTCACCAACAGGCGCTCGTCACTACATTTATATTTAAATTTTTGAGGAGTTGTAAGCAAATAAATGAATATATTTGTTTCATCTTTGGGACATCCTGAAGTACATGTTAAGATTCAGTATCGTTCTTTGTGCCTGACATTATAGATCAGATCTTATTTTCAACAAAACCTCCTTATTTATCTTTGTGACGAAGTTATATAGCATTATTCCAGCAACCCACCCAAACCAAGCAGTCATCCATTGCGACAACATCCCAATGCAATGTATCTTCTTTTGTGTTTGATGTCATTGCAGCATTTACTGTACTATGAGAGAAGTCATTCCAGACATATGACTTGTGTAATGTTAAAAGGATCAAGAGATCATGATTTGTAAATTGCCTTTTGTATCAAGCTTTTTAAACTGTGCCAATTAAGAATTATGATTTCATCTTTTATAGGTTGATTGCTTATAATGTATTTAAATTGCTATGCTAATCATCGATTGTCACATGATTATATTATTTATTAAATTGCGAATTTTAAATATAAATTTATGATTTTAGATGTTTTTGAAGTAGCCAATAAAGGGATATACATTAAAATACATCAAAATAAAAACACTCTGTGTGAAATAAAATCCTGTAATACTTTTATTTATATTAAATATGTGAATATTCCTGTATTTTTAAACTTCTGACATTTACTGCCAATTGAATATTAATTATATATATATATCTTAAACATATTAAATTATTATTACCTACCTAAAGGATTTAACTAAAAAAATGTATTTATGGTTTGATGAGGGGGGAGATACTTTCCTTTTTCGTCTCGCTTACAGTGTTCCATAAATGAGCAAAATATTCCTCCAGGTGAGGAATCGAGCAAAGTAACATTCTTTTCTCCTATCCGGGGGAAAAAACATTTGCCTTGGATCCCAGAGTTTTCTATCTTTATAGCTCTGGTGAATTCGTAAGAATTTTATTGCAAGCACCTTATATAAAATTCAATGTGAAATAACTTTTTTTTTCGTAGTTTCTTTTAAAAACTGTTGCATTCCAGAGTGAAAAAAGCTTGGGGAGGGGGTTCATTTTTCTTCCCCATCTTTTCGAATGCCATGATATCTATCTCCTTATTTTGGATGAATAGTGCCTATGTATTTCATTGTTGTTTGAGCAGATGCATGCTCCGCTTTTTATCATTTCTGATATAAAAAGGGTAGTTTTTTTTTTTTAAATAATAATACTTTTTGATAATACTTGGCATCTATAAACAGAAAGTTTAAAACGCAAGTATTATCACATTTTATTGTGATTATAGCTTCAAAATTTGCGTCTATCACACAAAAGAAAAGGAACAGCATTGTATACAGTTACTTTCTTAAAAATTAATTTTATGAAATTTTTTAAAGTACTTTAATCTTTCTATGTATTATGTGTAAATTCGAAATTTTATGAGAGGAATGCAACGTTTGTATGTTTGGTTTTATTTGAAGATCGTACAATTTTATGGTAAAACTGACAAGAATCTTTTGTTTATGTCATATTGTTCTTGGTCTGAAAGTGCGAAGGACGTCAGCTTGCAAAACTCATGTAGAGAAAGAAACAGCATTGTAAATATTGAAAGACCGTTGTATCGTTTTAATGCTTCTGTTTTCTTAAAGGAAATTTTAAAAATTCATTTTGTATTGTTTGTGAAAATAATGTTAAAAAATATAAGACTATGATGATCAAAAAGACTTCTGGAATTCTACCGATTTTTATAAAATCTCATGCGAAATTTTTGTATTTTTTCTTCAAAAAGGTATAGATAAGCATTTCCTTTAAATTCTTTGCGGATTTAATAGTATGTTTTGCTTTGTGACTCTTCCCCTTTCCCCCTTTAACTTTTGCGAACCCCAAAGAAAGATATTTTCAAAACCGTAATTTTTCACAAGGAATTTCGTGTGTCATTGTGGTTTGCTAAAAAGTATATTAATATCTGTTTTGAAGCATTTTGAGATCTGTTACGGGACACATGTCTTGATTCAGAATCATGGGTGTATCATCAAGATGTCATCTGATATATCATCTCTTTTCCACATCACTGAAGAACATCTAAACTCGATTTATTCATATAAGGCAAGTTAGATGGGTCGAATCTTGAAACCGTGACTTTTTGACAAGCTGTAAGCAAGTATAGTGGCATCTTAAAAGTATATTAATGTCAATTTTGGGAAGTATTACGGGGCCCATCCCATGATTCTGAAGCATGGACCAAAATGACATCTGATATAACAACTCTTTTCCACATCACAGGAGAATATTTAAATTTGGTTGATTCATATAGGGCGAACTAGAGCTAAAGATTGGTCTTTGTGGGGTCGAATTTTGAAATGATCTTTTAACAGTGGCTTAGCAAGGAGCATCTTTTCCAAGACTTTATTTTTTTAGCCCTTTATATTATATTTCTCTGAAAAACTGACATTAAAACTAATGTTTTGTTAAAATAATGTTCAGTCGCCTCTTAGACTGGCTCCCGAAATAACAATACTGCCATTCCCTTTCTTCGTCAATTTCTATGCCACTGCCTTTTGATTCCAAAACCGAAATTCTGTTACTAGATCGCCATGGTTCGATTATTTTTTTTTAAAAAAAATCTATTTTTAATCATTTGAATTGTCTATTTTTTCTTCATAAAAATATTTCTAAAATGTAATTTTTTTTTTTTTTTTTTTTTTTTTTTTTTTGAAAATCGGAAGACAGAAACTTTATTTAGTGACATAAGGATTACAAATGAAATTAACGTAATTACATTGGGCACAAATTATTTAATAAATCTATAGAATAACAGTCGACTTGTCTTGGAAAAATGTGCTATTTTCTTTTAAAATTCATCTATTTGTGATGCGAAAGGGAAAGATCATGAATCTAAGGTGCAGTTTTATTGAATAAGATTGCTCATTTTTAAGCGCTTATATTTGAAACGTATACTAATCCTCTTACCGACATTCCTTTTAAAAATTCGTGCACTTTAAAAATTTAAGTTAACACCATCCGACCCCTCTGAAACAGATTTGCCAAACTTAAGCAAGAATCTTCTCCCTTTTGTTATTATTTTCTATCTTTATTCCTTTTCTTTCTTTTTTTTCTCCACTCTTTAATACTTTCACTCTGTCTTCCGAAACATTACCCCACGCAAAATTATGAAAGGAGAGAGAATGAGAGGCATTTAAAAAAGCAAGAAAAAAGAAACCGTGGCACGTTCTCCCAACATAAACTAATTTGCTGTGAGGAGAAAGCAAGGTGAATCATTCTTTTCCGTTAGCAGGCACCATGAAATACTGCTTGCTGTGCTGTGTGGGCAACCCCCGCTTCTACTCGCAGGCCGCTAGGCCTGCCTCGTTAAAAGACGTCCCTCCCTAAACACTGAAAGAAAAAAAAATCGGGAGAGAAAAGAATACTACTAATAATAAAGCGAAGTTTGGGGAATCGCCCTCACTGGCGAAGAGAATAGCATCCGTTGTCTGCGAAGGGAACATTGTTCGGGCAAGACGTCCTCCGCCACAAGTGTCGGTTTCGGTTTTGCTCAGATGGTTTGCATATGAATAAGGATAATTGTCCTGTAAGGATCATGCCTCAGATATTAGGAATATTTGCTGTCACTGGTAAGCATCCAGTTGTAGATTTTGATGCTTTTTTCTGTTGATCAGATTGAAACATGCAATGTTCAAATAAGGTTACCTTGAATTGTATAGACATTTAATTTTCATGTTTAGATATGTTTTATTGAATGTCGAAAAGTTTTATTGGAATTCTGATTGTTGTATTTAATAAAACCTAGTTATTAAAAATTATTGATCAGCTCGAAATATATATTGTATTCAACTAAAGTTAATACAATATATAATTGAATAATATGGACATTTGAATAATATGGACATTTACTTTTCATGAATACATCAATGTCGAAAAGAGTTATTGAAATTCTGATTATTGTATTTAAGAAAACCGAATTATTTAAAGTTATTGATCTGATCGAAATATGTTAGGTTCACTTAAGGTTACCTTGAATTTTATTTACATTTACTTTTCATGAATACATATGTTTTATTCAATGTCGAAAAGTGTTATTGAAATTCTGATTATTGTATTTAAGAAAACCTAGTTATTGAAAATTATTGATAAGATCGAAATATATTGAATTCAACTAAGGTTACCATGAATCTTTCACCACGTTTACTCTTTATAAGTATATTTATTTTATTCAATGTCGAAAAGTTTCATTGGAATTCTGATTATTGTATTTTAGAAAACCTAGTTATTGAAAATTATTGATCAGATCGCAATATATTGTGTTCAATTAAGGTTACCTTGAATAATATAGACATTTACTTTTCATGAATACGTATGATTTATTCAATGTCGAAAAGTTTCGTTGGAATTATAATTATTGTATTTAAGAAAATCTAGTTATTGAAAGTTGTGCCATTTGAAAGTATATGGGAATTTAATAGCATTTTATATAATTAATATTTTCCATTATAATTTTAAAAATTTGACTTAGGAGATAAGTCTAGATTGTGTAACCCAATTTTATTCTCTGCATTTTTTTAAGAAAATGTTTTTAATAATTCTATTAAAGGTTTTCAGTTTGTGAGTGCTTTGAAGAAGTTGTCTTAAAATTAATATTTATTTTCAAAACATTTAATAATTGTTATTAATTTTTTGTGATTAAAGCATTGCCACCAATTAATAATAGTTTAGTGATGAAAACATCTAATGCATTAAAATTTACACCTCGAAACTTTTTGTCATTTGTTTAAATCATTGAAGATAATAATTTTAAGATATATAACTTAATAATGTTTGTTTATTATTTCCATTTTATTTTTTCGGTTTCACAATCTGTGCTTAATGCGTTCTGTAAGTAATTCGATATAATTTTAAATTTTTTAAAATGGTTTTTTAGAAGTTTGCTATTAGAGTAGAATGAATTATACTTAATTTGGTTTATTAATTCTTGTGTGTGTGTGTGTGTGTGTGTGTGTGTGTGTGTGTGTGTGTGTGTGTGTGTGTGTGTGTGTGTGTGTGTGTGTGTGTGCGTGTGTGTGTGTGTGTGTGTGTGTGTGTAATTCACGAAATGAATGATTTATTCTTATTTATTTTGCACTGTTTTTATAAAAGCTATACAAAACACACACACACACACACACATATATATATTTGAGTATTCATACAAATTTTGCTTTTCCAAAATAAATTTCTTAGATTTTTTCTTCAAGTTTGATTATGTGTAGATAATGAGATTTAAATTCAAGTATTGCATTTCTTGTTAAAATCACGTTTTTAAGAATATGACTTGTTATAACATGTGACATACATTCTTGCATGCGGCATGTGGTTTTTGGTAAAAGTTTGTTTATCTTACAAATAATCCATCATTCATTATCATTTGTTTCTCGTTATCCTAGATAAATTACCTTTTATAGCTATTTATCTGTAATAATCTGGTCATTAGCGTGCAATGAACCTTTCTGCAATAAAGTATATTAACAACTATAATTTTACACAGCGCACCTTTAAAATGCTTCAGATTTTCTTGATATAACATGAAATTTATCATTGTACTCTTTTGTTTCAATTTTAATACAACAATTTTACTATCTTATATACATTTTTTCTCATTTATTTAAAAAAATAATAATAATTCGCTGTAATCGTATACTATTATAGAAATATAGGAATCAACATTTTCTTAAAATAATTTTTCAGATTCAGATTCTTATAGTTCTTTGCGTCTGACTTAACGCAAAACAGTTACAAAATACATAACACATAAAAATATCAAATAAACTATCATAATTCTGCGAGAACCTCAACAAATCAACATTATCCTAGGTGCAGATATTTGTATGCTAAAAACCGGGCGTATCTGACCCGCTCCAGTGATAACACTGTGTTTTATATGTTTGTTTACTAACGAGCCGTACGTGCGGCGACTGTTGTTCGTTGGTCGTAACTTTTTTCTTCTTGTGTTGCAGGTTACGTGGGGGCTGGGAACAAGGGCCCGCCTTCCGTCAACAGCTCGAGGTCGGGGTCGCCCCACACCGCGTCGCCCTCGCCGGCCTCTTTCATCCCGCAGCCCAAGGGGACCGCGGTCGCCCGGGAACGGATAGGAATCGACAAGAACCGATCAAGGTAAGCTAAGAATTAAGATGGATATCCATGATGGATAGTGTAATCAGTGTATTCTTATTATATACATATAGATATAGATAGATTGAGAGACTCGCCCAAAAAAGGATGAATTTTACTTGCTTCATTTCTTAAATAAAGTTATATAGCAAAAATAAATGGGTCCCTGGAAGTGAATTATTTTTCGCTGTCTTCCTCGATCTAGTTTTAAAAAGCAAAAGAAACAAACTATTCTGGTGATTAAATTCACAATTTCAGAGTCTTCTTACAGAGAAAAGGTACTCAAGTGCTACTTTTTCTATGTATGGAGATTTGATGTTGACTGTATGTTATTTTTCTTCACGAACCTTGGTGGTTATAGTTCACATACGTTATGCTTAGTTTAGTTCACTTATAATAATAATAATCTGATTCTGAGAAGTACAGGGTAATTTTGGGACAATGCTAAAATTTTCAACTATGGTCAGATGGTGAAGATAATATCTGAGCCAGCACCTTTTTCTCGAATCTTCGCACACATTCGCGAAAGGGAGTTCGAAATTTGATTTCAGTTTAAACTTACATGAAATTAGCATAAGTTTGACCCTTGATAGCTATTTACACTTTCATCAAGCAAGCATAAATCAGACATTTAACTTTGATTGCAATTTAAACCAAGTTAGCGTATGCTCGATGCTTGGCTGCAGTTCAAACTTGCACCAAGCTAGCATACGTTCCACAATTGAGTACTGTTTGGCCTTGTATCAAGGTAGCATACATTTGACTATTGATAACTATTTACATTCACATCAAGCTAGTATAAGTTCGGCAGTTAACTCTGACTGCAATTTACACTGCATCAACTAGTATACGTTCGACATCTGTGATTGCAATTTAAACTTACATCAAGCTAGCGTACGCTCAACGCTTGATTGCAATTCAAACTTGCATTAATGTAGCATACGTTCGACACTTGAGTGCAGTTTGAACTTGCTCCAAGTTAACATATGCTTGCCCCTTGATAGCTATTTACACTTGCATCAAACTAACATAAGTTTGATGTCAATTTAAACTTACATCAAGCTAACATACGTTCAACACTTGACTGCCATTCAAACTTGCACCAAGCTAGCACATGTTTTGACATTTGACTGCAGTTTAAACTTGCATCAAACTAGCTTAAGTTTTATGGCAATTTAAACTTACATCAATCTAACATACGTTCAACACTTGACTGCCATTCAAACTTGCACCAAGCTAGCATGTTTTGACATTTGACTGCAGTTTAAACTTGCATCAAACTAGCTTAAGTTTTATGGCAATTTAAACTTACATCAATCTAACATACGTTCAACACTTGACTGCCATTCAAACTTGCACCAAGCTAGCATGTTTTGACATTTGACTGCAGTTTAAACTTGCATCAAACTAGCTTAAGTTTTATGGCAATTTAAACTTACATCAAGCTAACATACGTTCAACACTTGACTGCCATTCAAACTTGCACCAAGCTAGCATGTTTTGACATTTGACTGCAGTTTAAACTTGCATCAAACTAGCTTAAGTTTTATGGCAATTTAAACTTACATCAAGCTAACATACGTTCAACACTTGACTGCCATTCAAACTTGCACCAAGCTAGCACATGTTTTGACATTTGACTGCAGTTTAAACTTGCATCAAACTAGCTTAAGTTTTATGGCAATTTAAACTTACATCAATCTAACATACGTTCAACACTTGACTGCCATTCAAACTTGCACCAAGCTAGCATGTTTTGACATTTGACTGCAGTTTAAACTTGCATCAAACTAGCTTAAGTTTTATGGCAATTTAAACTTACATCAAGCTAACATACGTTCAACACTTGACTGCCATTCAAACTTGCACCAAGCTAGCACATGTTTTGACATTTGACTGCAGTTTAAACTTGCATCAAACTAGCTTAAGTTTTATGGCAATTTAAACTTACATCAATCTAACATACGTTCAACACTTGACTGCCATTCAAACTTGCACCAAGCTAGCATGTTTTGACATTTGACTGCAGTTTAAACTTGCACCAAGTTAGCATATTTTTGACACTTGAATACTGTTTAAACATACTTCAAGCCAGCATATTTTTGTCACATGATTGCAGTTTAAACTTGCACAAGCTATTGTAGAATACGCAATTGATGTTTGATAAAATCAAGTATGACCCTGTTAACGTTCCCTTCTTAAATGACATCTTTAAATCAGGTCCCGCAAGCCCTATGTGCATCTAATAAATTCCCATTTTGGTGCTTATAATTATCATTTGATTCCTATAAACTTTACAATTCATAGTTAATTTGCTTCGCTACAATATTAAATTATGATGTTATGAAAATTGAATTATGTTAATAAATTTATGCTCGCATCCATTCTAGGAACTTTTTCTTTTGTTATTAATTCTATTATTTTCTGAAATGCATATCACTGAGATTTTGCTCTTTATCACCTCTGAATCAGGATCCAATATTTAAGATAATCGAATATATTATCTTAAGAGCTTAGTTAGCTTTCCATGCATTTTAATCCTTTAATGCGTTAATTTTTATTTTTAATAAATAAAATTTATAAATCAACTGTGAAATGGGTGTACTAATGGTAAAAAATACACACACACACACACACACACACACACACACACACACACACACACACACACACACACACACACACACACACACACACACACACACACACACACACACACACATGAGTTTTTTTAATTTTCAAAAAACATATTGATGTATTTCTACATTATCATGAACAATCACTCCTTGAGTTCTACAAATCTACTAAATATCATTCGTTACTTTTAACTTATTTCTATCTAGAAATAATTTTTCCTGCATATTTTTATTACTTTTTATATAAATAATCGTAATTCGTAACAGCCGCCGAAATGAAATTGTACTCGGATAGCGCGCCAACAATGAAAATTATCACAGACAAAGAAATAAATTTTCAAAGATTCTATTTGCGTTCGGAAACTATAAAGTACTCTTTGGTAAAATTAAAAAAAAAGCATTATGGAAAGTTTGCTACATAAAGAGATATGAGGTTTTAAACATACGAAGCAGATCTACATCGCTATGCATATAAGAATTAATAAGGCTAATAATAAGATGTTACTTATCTTTCTTTTAAGCCATTATTTTAAATCTTCTATAATATTAAATTATCTATAACTCTGCAAACTAAAACTTAAATTATAATAATTAAGAATAAGAATAAATAAACAGTTTCTATCCCGAAAATGCGAACTGTTCCGTACTCTTTGATCCTGGACGAAAATAACTCATCAAATTTAACACCAGCTATTAAGAAATCTCTAATTACAAATCACAGTAGGCATTAAGCTATCAAGCTGTTATATCACTGACTTAATAAGCGCAATTAAAAAAAAGGCTTCTAATGGCATAGTATGGATCCCCGTTTTCCTCTATCTTTACGTCGTTATTAGTAAAAGTGTCCGTAATTGTGGAAAAAAAGATTTCCAAGTCATTATTTGTCTGTGGTAACCATAGGTTTCATTTCTATTTGGAAGGCTGGGGGCGTTTAAATGGGTCGATTGGTTTTCACGCAAGTTCATAAGAAAGATGATGCATGGTATATTTAGCAGTGTCATTGCTTTTGTTCCCAGACATTGTTATCATTTTTTGCTTTAAAAAAATAATAAAAGGGGAAATAGATCTAGGGCAGAAGTTTCACGCAGTTGCTTTTTCCTGTGTAGTGTTTTTATTTATTTTGTATCATGAACGGAAATAAAACCAAAATGTGCAATTTTTTGTTATTCTTCTTAATTTTGATGAAAATCTGAGCTTCGAATATTTTGTTTAGTTTATTCCTTGTACAGAATTTCAATGCTCTGTATTGCATTTAAGAATCTTTCGAAAATAGGTTCTTATATAAGAGCATATTATGTAGTTTTTACTGTTGTGTTTTGTCGACCAATTTAATTAAGGAAGGCAATTACATTGAAAAATCGATTTTGTACTAAAATGCTGAATGCATTTTATTCGGCATTTTTTATAAAACCGTTTCAATTTTGTTTTTACTTTAATTCTTTACGTAGTTGCGTAGATTTTTTATTTTTATAATATATGTTTTACTGCGCTTTTACATAAATTTTCGTAAATTTTAAATTTGGAGGAAATTTTCTTACGAAACACCTCACAAATTACAATCTAATGCGTCTGTGTGCGTATCGTGCATGCTTGCATGTATGTATGTGTTTATTTAGTATAATAATTTCGATATTATGGAGTTCCTGAACTATAAAATGAGTACTCAATTCTTTTAAAGAGATTTTTTCAGTTATTTTAATACTTTTTAATGCGATAAAAAGGAAATTTCATGTTATTTAATCAGTTGAACTTAATTAAAGAGGTATGTAATTAATCTAAGTTTTTTTTGTTGTGAGTTGTCACATGCTTAGGAAGGTACAGACTGATCGAATAGTCAACTTTTTGATGAATTTGCTTCTAAAAATTTCATGTGGTCTATATTTTAGATATTAAATGTGTGTAACAAATTTATTTGTCTAGCTCTTTGCATTTTGTACCATTTTGTTCATTGTATTCTGATAGACAGTCAAACTTTCTGTATATAGATTTCGTTCAAAATGTATTCAAAGTTAATGCAAAGATGACTCACCTAATTTCATCGGTTTAACTCAAACGGATAAAATATGTTTGTCTGTTATCGTGTTCCCAGACAGACAGACATAATTAAAAAAAATGTGCTTTTCAGACTCAGATAGTTCTAAAATCTAGAAATTCATCAAAATCACATTTTTTTTTTTTTTTTTTTTTTTGACGATTACAGTTCTTTCTCATTGTGATTCTTTGTATACGAAAATGTAAATAATAATAATAATAATAAATAAAAATTTAAAAAATAAGATTTCTTATTTTAAAATTTTAAGATTTTAAGATAAATAGATCTTAATCTTTAAATTTTATTATAAATTTCTTATCTTAAATTCTTCTTATCTTCTTAAATTCTTCTTATCTTAATTCCTTATATAAAAAAATCTTATATAAATTTATTATAATTAAATTATAAATAATCTTAAAATTTTATTATATAGTGAAAACCTTATTCTCATGTTATTAATAGCAATATTTTAACATAAAATTCTAAAATAAAATTATCAAAAAGATATATTATATCTGACCTTCTGATAAAAATTCTAGTATAGAAAACTTATTTACGTTTTATCTTCGAAGATAAAGAGGGAAAAAAACAAAAACAACATGCAAACTGAAAATCTTGGGGACTTCTTGACATTTCATTGTTACTTATTTTATCTTATAAACAAGAAAAGAAAGAACGCATCTTCACAGTCCCTTGCTGCCATTTATTAAACGACGCGTAAATCTTTCTTTTATCCTTATTCTTTTCTTCTTCACATCCCTATAAAAATTCTAGGAAAAGAGAAGGTTGAAAGGTACAGACAGACAGACGAGTGTCATGCTCATTCGATTTCGAAAAGTGTCCGGTTTCTTGCCGGTGCAAGATCATACGCAACTATTTAATAATACCGCGGTTGGCAGGAGATGCATGAAAAAGGAAAAGATTATAAAAAACAAAATTCCTTTTAAAAGAACTAAACTTAGGTATCAGAACTTGTTGCGTAACTCTTATGGGAAGTCTTGTGACGGTCACGTGATTTTTTGTTGTTTTGATTGCACGCGGAAACGTACAGACGTTTGATAGTATTTATAAAAAAAACTGCCGCAATCGAGTTAGAAGTTGAAGCATAAAATATTTCCCTTTGTCACGTAAAGCGCTGGGAATATTGGAGATTAGCGTTCAGCTTCGTCTTATGTGTGTATGATGGGAATTTGTTACACAAATTGATAACGGTCGTGTTTAGGGGATTTAGTAATTTTTTTAAACGTTTTCGTGGGAATTTTTTGTTGAAAGGAAATAATTATGAGTAATCGAAGTTGTTTTAACCCTTTATTTATTGACGGCACTTAAAAGTACCATTTAAATCTGGCTTTTATCTTCGTAATTTGACTATTTTTTTTCTTATGGCATTCAACCGAATACGGATAATGTAACCCAGATAGCAAGTAGTTAATATAAGTTAAAAGTAGAAATTGAAAATATTTAATTATTAATTAAATTAATTAAGATATTTTGATTAATTAAAAAATTTACCTTGGATTCCCTGGGATTATTCTGCAAGTAATCTTAATTACTGGTTCAAAAATAAAATTCGAAAAAGTGATGGTAAAATAATTGGTGAATAAAGGATTAAATGGAATTAGATTGTAAATTTTATTGATTTGAAGCATCTTTTTAATAGCCAGGCTTGCGGAGACAAAAGTATAAAGAAATTTGAAAGTAGTAAGAATTAATTGTACCCTCCAACCCCCCCCCCCCCCAAAAAAAAGCACGTTCATTTTAGTTCATTATATAAAAGCTAATTCATAAATATATTTTTACCTCATCTGTCCTGTAATGACGTCTCACATAGAAAGAAAAAAAAGATTCCAGTTTGTTTTGTGATGAAACAACAAACACTAAATATTAAAAACTATTCTTAGAAAACTTGACATGTTGGAACAATAGTCAAACAATAATCAAGGTTAATGTATAAGGATTGAAATTTAATAGTGGCAACCATATAATTACAGACGATACTAGTGTGAAACATTTCTAGCTTGACATTGCTATCGTAAAATACATTGATCGGAATCAGCTTCCTATCGTTTTAAAAATCTCTCGAATATCTCGGTAATAATTGCTACTAGTTTGTACCTCTTTCATATTAATTCATGATTACAGAAGCGTAGAATAACTTTTAACCCAGTGTGTGTGTGTGGGGGGGGGCAGTTCCCAGCTGGTGTCGAACATGATCAAATTTAGTTTTAATTGTCGAAAAAACAGATTTAAAAATTCATACTCGTTTTTCTTTATCACACTTAGAAGCACAAAACGTTAATGTTCGTGACCCTGAAAATAAAAATTTGAGCACTTCGGATGTTTATTGGCTTACCCAAGGCTCACAGTTTTTGCGTGAGAAGGGGAGAGTGTCACCAGTTTTAGAAAGTATACGAAAATGTCTTGAGGAGACGTTTACTGCGAATTTAGTTTTGGAACAGGTGTTAATCCAATATGAACATAAAATATTAACATCATTATCGTAAACAAACATTGTACAGTCCATACTGGTATTCTTAAATTAATAGCAAATAATAATAATTAATAATATATACCTGTGATCGAAACACATAACTCTCATCCTTAGAAAGTCGCGGAATAACCATAAATCAAAACTATACACTCCGTACCGATATTCTGAAAATAACAGCAAAAAATATTTATTAATAATCTATACCAATGATTCGAAACACGTAGCTCGGTTCTTAGAAAATCGAGGAATAACCAAAAGATTGGACATGTGGAAATCAAAAAGAAAATTCTAAAAAAGTATTCTGAAAGCCAAAGCAATTAAAACATGTTTTAATTCATAAAGTTTTATTTATGTACAAACCGGTTTATTTCATGTATGAGCTATTTTTTTTTTTTTTTTGTGTGTGTGTGTGTCGTGTGACTATTTAAACCAAATTTTTGCGCAGTAGTTTCTGAGGGTAAAGACCCCTGAGCACCCGAGGGCAGAAGTCTGACTTCTAGCTCAAATGAAGATAGCACACACACATTCGCTTGCACAACTCCTTTTTACAAGGCGGGGGGCACATTCACATACCTCAGAGGTAGAACACAGATGAAGAACAACCATGTCCGAACCAGGACTCGAACCCGGAACTCCTAGATCACGGGGAAGACGGTATAAACTGATCAACTAATGTTTCATTTTATTAAATAAATTAATTAAATAGATAATATAAAATAATAAATCATTTTAATAATGATATAAAATAATAAATATTAATAATATAATTCTAATACATAAATAATAGTAACATAATAATAATGAAAAATAATACTAATAATATAAGTAAATTTAGGTTATAAAATGATGTAAGCATGTATAACATAAATAAAATGCTTTATTATTTTTTGAAATTTCATCATTTATTAGAGGAAGTGCTAGTGTGAAAAACTTAGTTCTGATATTAAAACATAAAGAACAGCTGGCCTTTACCAAACTTGATATCGTCGCTGAAAAATTTCATGCGTGAACTTAACATGAAGAGTATGTCATTTGAATAACTTAATTGACAGGAAAGGACCCCTCATTAAATCAAGACTCTTATTCATTTTGTAGAATTCGGGAGATGTGTGTCGCTTTTTCACTTTTCCTTTCATCACAGCAGGGGGGGGCAATTATTTCAAAAGAATCTATTAAGTCTCAGTAGTTCATTAGCATGTTCTTTGTTTCCACTATTTTTTTTTAAGTGAACGTGCGTTGCATTCGAAATACTCTTTCTTTCGAACATCAGACGATAATTTATGTTGTACGCGTTCTCTTTTAAAGATCCATCTGCCAAACGGACCAAGTCCGAACCCATCCTTTTCTAAAATCAGATTATTGGTGCTTTAAGTAGCCATTGTTCTAGTTTAAATGACATAGAACGGTTTCGGCAATTACTGCCGCATATATCATTACACCCCAGTCGCCTTCCTTGGTCACTTTCATCTCGAGAACGTCGTTAAAATAAGTGAGCGTATCTTCATTTAGGGTTGGAAAAATTCACGGTCATTTACGGTGCAGTTTGAGATTGTGGCTAAGTCAGATGGATATTCATTATGGATGTCAAGTTCTACATTTCGGATGACTTTTACGCCCAAAAAAGATGAAGTAATGCTCTGATAGTTTTTGTTTGTTGTAATTAGTCTACAATTTGTTGTATGAAGAACTATTTATAATAACGTTAGCTTTCTGGGTGACCTTAAATCACACATCTTGTATTCTGTTCTTTTTAATGTTTTTTGGCATAAATGAATATATTTTGAGTTGGAAGTAGAAATGCATTATCACACACTCGCGACTAATAACTGTGAAATAATATTCCAATTTTCATTAACTTTTGCATTTAATTTGCATTTAAATTTAGAAAAAACGATTACCTCTTTGATATTGACATAAGAATTTAGTTTATTTTGTTGTTGTTTCTTACGGCACTTGCCATGGACAAGCCCGCTGTTACGAAGACAGCGATGTAAGCCGGTGGGGGAGCGTCTCTTGTTTTTTTAGTAGCGCCAACTAGGGCCAAGAGTATGACTTTGCTACTCACGCATCACTCATTCGCTTGCACAACCCCTCTTTACAGGAGGGCACATTCACACATCTCACAGATAGAACAACGGAAGAACAACCATGCCCAAACCGGCACTCGAATCCAGGAAGCCCAAATCACGGGGAAGACGCGCCACCCCTATGCCAGGACGCCGGCTAGTTTATTATAGTTATTTTAACGTCCTGTTTTAGAGCAACACTAGGGCTATTTTAGGATGGACGTCGTAATTTTGAACCGCGGTCAGATGACAAGAACGACACCTGAGCTGGTGTCTTTTTTTCTCAAAAATTACACGCTGAATTCAGTTATCACAATGGCACCCATTTACGTTAATGGGTGTTCATATACATTAAATGCAATTAGTATTTTTCCGGTATTGTAATTAACTGAGTTGTATTCTCTATTAATTAATTTATTGGTTGATTAGTTGTATTTTTAATTCCATTAATTGATTTATTTGTATTAACAACATCAAAATTTTCTTTTGTTATGTTTCAGGAAAAATTTATTTATCAAAAATTACATTCTGGGCTCAACTATAGTAATGACGTCCAGTTATTACTTATCAGTTATCCTTACCAGTTATCCTTATCAATCACTTCCATAGATGTTTGCTCACTTTAAGTGCAATTTGTATTTTTTCCTCAATGATGCAATTAATTGATTTGTATTTTCCTTCTATTTTTTTTTTAAATAAATGTTGGACTAAGTCGTCATTCGTCCTGTATCGGAATTCGTTTTCTTTCATTTTTTATTATCGATAAAAGGAACGAAACGAAAGACGACGATATTTGACGGAATGCAGGAGCCATAATTCTATCAGAATGGAGCACTTCTCTCATCATTATCAGATTTCGAAATTCTACGAAATGTATTTCCTTATTGATTTCATTCCAGAAATTATTATGATGAACCATTCGATCGATGCCGTTTGAAATTTACCGGCAGCCCTTATCCGGAGTTTTGCAATAGTTTCGAAGATAAGCCACACACTGAATATCCGATGTATAAATATCGCTTAATTTCCTGTTCGATTCAAGGTTAAATTCCGTTTTTAAACTTATCTCTTTAAATTCCTCAGGCCATAAAATACATTTGGAAGATTCCATTTCCTCGTTGGCAATTTAATATTTGTTTGTAAATTGTGAAATAAAAAAGAAAAAAGAAAAAAAAAAAAAAAAAGAGAGATAGAATTACTTTCCTGGAGATAAAATTTGAAAACAAAAAGTTATCCTTGAGTTTCCATTTTCAAATTAATTTTTGATTTGCAAAATTCAATAAATAAAAAAATGGTAAGATGATGCTTATTTAGAAATAAGTATTAATTTGAAGGACACATATTTTTGAAATCATTATAGGTCTTGTTTTTGTTTGTTTATTTTTTCAAAATATGTATTTTTTATTTTAATAATAATAAATATTTGAACTGCGTTAAAAAGCGAATTCAAAATTTTGTAATATTCTTTTATCGAAGTACTTCTTGATTCACCATATGCACAATCGTGTTTATTTTTTCATTGTATTTTAATTTTTCAGGGAGAAAATGTTACTAGGGATATTTTATTCTCATTTCTCATATAAATAATATAATAATAGCATTGGGAAAAATCCATCTTAGTATTTATTTAATTTTATTATTTAATATTTTGAAAATATTAAAATTATGATACTGTAAATTTTGATTTTTTTTTTCCGATTATTACTACATGCTATATTTTTTACTAATCGATTTTTATTTATGTGGAATAAAATGATTTATTGCGACATTTATTTTATGTAATACTTTTGTATAAATAGAAATTTACATTATAAATTACGTAAGTTTTATATAATAAAGTATTTCTATTAAACTAAAAGTTACTTTGAATGTGCAATGAAAAAAATAACTCTAGATGTCAAGTCACACTGAGTTGAAATATGCGTCAAACACAAAGCAGCGATTTTGTCATTCATTGTGCTTCTTACATTTGCTAATTAATCATAACATAATGCAAGAAAAGGTATATTTAGATAATTGCAAGATGATTATGACATCTTAGGATCCTGCTAAAATGGAAACAAAAACCCGATTGGAATCAATGTATGAGCAGCTGAAACGAATAATTAGAAAAATATTTATAAAAATTAAGAACTACACGTTCTTATTTTTCTTTTATACTAGAGTGATACTTGACTAATTCAAAGCTGACAATATCATAATGAAAATTCAATTTATCCAAGAAATTGAATTAAGAAAAATTGAACTTAAAAATGTACAAAGCAAACGATAAAAATATACAAAGCAAAATAATATGTTTTTTTAATTTTAAAATGCCAGTAAAGATTTATTTTTTATTATTTAGAAGTTGCAATGCATAATGAATAAAGATGTAAATTTAATAAACAAAATAAATATAAAATATTGAATTTTTTTAATAATTTAAAAAATAATTTCCACGACTAAATAATTTTAATGTGATTAAAATTTTTTTAAGTAAAAAATATGGTGGAAAAGTAATTATTGCTTTTTTTTAATTGAATACAATATACAGTCCTAAAGTCCTAGGTTAAATATAAGGCCTCAAAAAAAGTCTTTAACTTCCAAAACTTAGGAATAACTGAGAACACAAAGTGAGGATACATTTTAACTAGCAAAGTCAATTCAGAAATACGAATCATTCTTTAAGTTTTTAGTTTTGACTTAAAATTAATCAAAATAAATTCGAATAATGGAATGATTGTTATTTATTATTTTAGATTTATTATTCGATTAGATATTATATTTAGATTTATTCGAATATTATGATTTTTAAAAGAAATGCAAAGAAACAGAAAGAAAAAAAAATCGAATAACTTTTGAATCCGATTTAAAAAGTTTCAGATTAACCAAGTTTCACAGTATTGATAGAACGCCAACTTGATTCAATGTGATAATAACAAAAATTTGTAAATTTTAAAATGTAGAATTAAAAAGAAAACTGAAAACTAAAAGTGTCTATCATTTCCAAATTAAAATACTCTTAAAAATTAAATTCATATTAAACTTCCACAATAATTATATTTATTATCAATTCAGCGGGGATCAAAGATTGCTTTGTCCTATGAATAGTAACTTTCAGTGACGTCTAGAGACAATCGTAAACGAAAGAAAAAGGTCCAGCTGTCTTTGCTTTTGTCGCGCGCATCACCTGTTGATAACCTCTGCTTCTGGTTTACAGGCCTTCGTCTGCCAGTTCCACATCATCTATCCCCCATCTGCCAGTCAAATCGAGTCTAGGGTCTTCGAACACTCCAGGAAGAATAGGGTCTGGAACCAAGAACTCGTCACCCAACCAGAATTCCAATTCTATGCTAGATAAACTCAAGCTATTCAACGCCAAAGATAAAAGCTCCGAAAGGACGAAAGGTATATTTTTTTATTTTTCCTTTCTATTTTGCTTTTATTTGTCATTTTGAAAACTTTTATTCGCCTCTTAAATGTTGACAGACGATTTTATTAAACTTTTATCTGAGTTGTTTGGCAGTTTTGATCTTCTTTCTTTTATCGTTTGATTGTATTGGGATTTTATAATAGTGTTTCAAGAAAAGAAGCTGTCTGACGTGTTGAAAGCCATAAAATGACATCTGGGGTCTTATGAAAAGTTTTGAATTTTTTTTATTTGTTATGAATCTTTATTATACGTTTATAAATTCAGTTCTTATCCATTTGAATAAACTAAGAATGTTCCACAACTGTATGAACTTTTAGTGTAATTGTTATGTAAATAATTTATATAGTTCTTCATTGCTTCAAAATTGACTGCTTACTGTGTGTGTGTGTGTGTGTGTGTGTGTGTGTGTGTGTGTGTGTGTGTGTGTGTGTGTGTGTGTGTGTGTGTGTGTGTGTGTGTGTGTGTGTGTGTGTGTGTGTGTGTGTGTGTGTGTGTGTGTGTGTGTGTGTGTGTGTGTGTGTGTGTGAGTGAGTGAGTGAGTGAGTGAGTGAGTGAGTGAGTGAGTGAGAGTGAAGGGAAAAATTTCACTGAAGGGAAAAATTTCTGTCACTTCGCTATTGGATGGCGATGTAAAGAGATGTCTTTTTTTCCATCACTTTTTATTTATACATAAAATGTCACCTGTGGTGAAATAAAGCGAAGTTAAAATTTAAAAAATTTCTTCTTTTCGGCCTAAAAATTTTTGATGGCGTCTTTCATTTTTTAAATCAACATGAAATACAAAATGTAATTTATTTACTTTTCTCATATTATGGCTATTTGACTTTCTTGTTTTCATTACTGCTTATTATTTTTCATTGTTACGAAAGCTGTATAACTTTCAAATTTCTTTCTAAGCTTGTATCAAGATCTAGTACATTTCTATCATTCGAGTGGTAATATATTTTTAGCAACTATCTTTATCAATTATTATTTTGCTTTCTTTTTCGGTTGTATTATCTCATGCATATTTCATTATGTTGCGTTATCTCATACATTCTTCAATATGTTGTGTTATCTCATACATGTTTCAATATGTTGTGTTATCTCATACATGTTTCAATATGTTATCTTTTTCGTGTATTATCTCAGGGAGCGGCACCAACAACAAGCGCACCAGCAGCAGCAGTGGTTTCAGTTCTGCCCGAAGCGAGAGAAGCGATTCCTCCAACAGTATCTGCAGTGAATCCAAGAACGGGACCTCAAACGCGGACTCCTCCAAAGAGTTCTCATCCCCCTCCCCCACATCCCCGTCTTCCGCTAAACCACCCCAAATAGGCAGCTCCCTACCCAAGAGCCAAACGAAGAAGATCGGCGTCATCAAACAAGGAGTTTCAAAATCGAGGACAAATGATGGTGATTATTTAATTTTATTTTTCTTTGATTAGTTTACTTGAATTTTTATTATTGGTTTTTAAAATGTAAGATAAAATATTGGATGCAAAAACGAAAATGAGAGTGATTCTATATGGAATTTGTAAATCTTTTATTGTCGATTGATTTTTCATCCTTTTTCAGGCCAAAAAGATCCAATATCGAGTAAACTGGAACAGTTGAAGGCTACATCAAAATTTGCAAAGGAGAAGAAGAACGAAAAAACAGCCGCTCATTCTTTGGAAAACTTACTAACGAACAATCAGGGATCTGAAAAGAAGAGCACTTCGGATCCCAAAGACAGCGGTTTAAAATTCCATCCATCCAAATCAATTTCACAGACATCTCCTGGATCTCAGTCAGATGAGGTGAAAGACTCCGAGGAGCTGTGCACACAGATTAGCCCTGATAATCCAGTTCAGCAATCCAAAATAGTCACAAATCTGATTGATAAATCATCCAGCGTATCACCCAGTGCCTCCAACATTAGTGTAGTAAGCGACGTTACCGTTATTGATGCATCAGCCATCAACCAGAATATTTCATTGAACTCAGCAGCTCTCTCTTCAAATATGGAAAATAACTGCAACGGTCAAGTTGTATCTTCACCAAATAGCAGCATACCCAAACCAACTCTAGCAGTTAAAGGTCAGACCAAAGTCACCAAGGAAGAAAAACGATCCCAGAACTCGGGATCAGACAGCAACCTATCTACGAACTCTCCACCAAAATCCATGAAGGATCCTCAAGCTGGAACGAAATTGTCCAGGGAGGACATATATGTGGCTGTCCACATAGCAGGCCCAGACACTCAAGTGCTGGACACAGGACAAAAACAATCACCTGATAAGAGGAATATGAATTTTTCCAAAACAGATCGTGCACGTTCGGAAGGCAGAAGTGGCACCAACCAGAGTGGAGTTAGCATTGCCATGGTGTCGCCTATCATGAGCTCTAACCATCACATCAAAGACACTAAAAGTAACTCCCAGACATCTGAAAAACCTGTAAATGGCATCGGTAGTGAAGATGTCAAGCCGCCAAAGTCCAGATCAACATCCAGTTTTAAATCGTCGGATCCTATCTATGAAACTTGCAACAAGATTGCTTCCAGGGAGGCAGGTGGTGGACTTTCTGGTGAAAATGCTACAATCTGGGAAGAGGAAGGCGATGTCCTGGTTAACATCAAACCCATGCAGCCCATTGTCCGTTCCTCCCCTTATGGGTATGTTCGAGGATTAGCTCCTTTGTCGTCTCCCCGTGTCGTGGGTCCTCGAATGCAACCTTCTTTACGAATCCATTCAGACTATGGGGAAACAGGACGAATTAATTCTAGCAGGCAGTTTCTCAATTCCTTGGATTCGGCTCGCATGTATGGAGCAAGCATGAAAAGAGTTCTTTCTGGGTGCAACAGTCTAGTTGATCCTGACTATCCGACGGACATTGATTCCTATGATATCGCATCAGGATATTTAAGTGATGGGGAGATCCTGAGACCTGGTATCAGTTGCCGGAGTGATGACATAGCCAGTGGTTACTTGAGTGAAGGAGGAACACCTGTTTATTCAAGGAAACCGATTGGCCGCACTAGGGATGCTCATAGAGAACAGAGAATCATTAATGTCTTGCAGGATGACAGGTAAGACATGGCAGAATCTCTTTCACACTTCATTTTATTGTTTGTATGACAGTGTGACCATTTATACGATTATAATTATTTTAAATCCTTATTTCTTATCATTTATTGATCTCTGATTCTTTGCAACTCCTTTTCATTGAATATTTCTGTATTTGTCTTTTCTAAGTGTAAACTACCTACAATATACAGATACTTGAAAATATTTTGCTTAAATTATACAACATTTATTTTTACTTTTAAATTAGTTGCAATTTGTAATATATATATAAATGCAAAGCAAAATATGCGATTTCAGATCGTATTTCATTTTAGGAAAAGTGAAATTATGTTCAGAAAAATTAGGAATAATGTTCAGAAATAAACACACATGCTTTTCATTACTCAGAAATATAAATTATTTTAATCGATTGTTAGTTAAATTTCATGAAAAGAGTAGATATTTAATATCTCTGGATTATGATAAAATTAATTTCAGTTTTTGCTAAAATATTCAAATAGTATTTAATTTTCACCACAATACATGCAACTTTTAAAAATCGTAATTAAATAATTTTTGTTAATAAATATAATATTTTTTTTTATTTTTCATTTGTAAAATCATCTTCAATAATTTTTAGTTATTTTTTGTACAATTTTTGTTATGCATTTCTAAATTTTATACTTTTTCAATTTCTCACTTTAATTTTTTTTTTCGGTTATTTTGCTGTAATGGATTAGTACTGGTTAGTTATGGGAAGTTAAAATAATTTATTCTGAAAATAAAGCATGTTTGAAAGGCGAAATTGGCACTTCAGTTTTACTTAAGTTTTGTTCCTGCTTTCTAAATATTAATTTTTTAATATCAAAATTGTTGAAGAAATGAACACTAGATGGCAGCACGATCTGTAACATATCCCAACTTCCCAATTGGCTTCTCGTTTCCTTTCTCTCTCGTTAAATCACTATTACGACATTTTTTTCTGTTAGATTTCAGATGCTAATTATGATGTTAAGATCGCGAATGGTTGTTTATGGTATCCTATCAATTGAAATTCTTTGTAACGCATATATATATATATTTTTAATATAGCACTTCGTTTTTATTTTAATAAAAGTAAGGAAAAAATAATTACGTTTTTTCAAAAAAAGAAATATTTATATTACTTTATTCTAATGTTCTTAAATATTATAATATTCTTCTTAATGTGTTTAAAAAAAATGGAGAATAAAATTTTTTTTTCATCATTTTTTCAGCTGTCTAAATCAATTTTGTTCAGCGTAAAGAATAATTTTTTTTATTCGTATTTGTTTATTTACATATTAAAGAGTAATTGATATGCTTATAGCTAACAGTATTGCTTTTGTGAATAATTATTTGTTGATTTTATCACTTAACAAATTAAAAGCGTTCATATTTCACTCGGATTGCTAATTTATTTCACTTAAAAGTATGATAAATGATTTTGATGGAGCATTCTTTTAATTGTTATATAACATGAATATATATTATTTTAATTTTGATGTTAAAATCTCAAATTATATTGAATTTTATAACTCCCATTCGAGTTATTCTGCTCTTTGGATATCATATTTTTCTGTAAACATTGATTTAATTATCAAAATATTCAAGTAACAGTTAATTTGTCAAACTCTTTTTAATTATTATTTTTCAGAAAATTATTCTTTACAAAGAACATTATTTCTTAATTTCACACTAACTTATCATGTATTTCTTTGCTTAATTTTATTCATATGAATATTGTAATAAAATATATGTTCATATATATATGAATATTGTGATGTTAATTTTGAAATGCAATTAATAGCTGCATTTCTGCTGGGTAACTTGCTGTGCCCTAAAATTTACAAGTTATCAAAATTTAGATATATATTTAAAGTATTTTAAATATTCGTCACTTTTATAAACTATTTCTTTTTGAACAGCCTAGTTTAAAGTTGATATAGAAGCCATAACTATGTTATCTTTATATGAGATATAAAGTTAGCTTGTGATTACTAGATTTATATGATTCGATAAAAAAGTACAATCAAGTTTTATGTTCAACAGCAAATTAGTGAAAGGAAACATGATTTTTTTTTTTCTGAATTTGAATCATTTACTCTCCTATCTTTTATAATTTACTGTCCATAAAATGATAATGCTTTTGAGATGTTACCAGAATTTATTTTTTTAAAAGAGAGAGAAATAGAGCTATTTTTTTTTATATGAGAAAGAATACCCTCTACATCCTTGTCATAAAGAACGAAAGAGCAGTAGATATCTGCCTTTTTTTCATCGTATCGACGCTTGTTCGGACTCGAGGGTCAGGCCGAAACAGACATGTCTTGATGAGAAATGACATTCGAGGTAGATATTTCGTCTGCTCCGTAAATGGTGCCATCGGCAATAAATCACGTGACAGCCCCTATCGCTTTAATGAATTTCGTTAGCTCGTATTTTTCACCTTTGCCTCTCCATTCTTCTTATTTTGTTCATGTTTTATGTGTTAGTTTTTTTTTTTTTTTTTTTTTTTGTTGGATAACAGATGATTCCTTTTCTTGTGATTCCTGGAGGATTTTTTAAAAAGATTTTACTGGCTGTTTTATGTTAGTTTATTTCAATGACTTTGCTTTGATTTCAAATTGTATTTGTTTTTATACGTGGCTTCAGTTTAAAGCTAAGTTTTTATTTATTTATTTTTGTATAGTTCCATTGAGGAATTAAAAAAAGAATTTCCTTCGCTTAACATGTCAATGATGCTTATACTTTATTATTTCAGAAATATAAAATTAATTCAAAATGTTTCTGTGGGAATTCATTTTTGATAATTGAAAGCATTGCAATTTTAATATTAATTATTGATTGTTGATGAAAAAAATCGATACAATTTTTCAATTTCATATAATTTACTATCTCTGAACAACTTTATATTTTAGAAATGAAGTTCTTTAGAGATAGTAAATAATATATATAAACTCTGACTTATAAATAGCTTTCAAAATATTTTGATCACAATAACGTTTAAATAATTATATTTCAAAAAATTTCTGTTTATTTTTATTGGTACATAAAAGTTTTTACTATTACTATGATTATGAAAAATACGCAATGGATTTTTATCCAATGAATAATTCTTGATTGTCTTTTGCTTATTTATTTTTGCAATTAGACATAACACGCATAAAATATGAAAATCACATAGCATTTAGGATAACACATGGCATTCCACATTTAACACTGTCGCTAACAACGAGCAAGTTGCACCAGTTTATTCCAAAACAGACGCTGAAGTGACAAAATACAATTGCTCGCCACTCACTTTCAAATTATACAGTTTAGAGAGTACATGCAGCGTTAATCTATTAACAAAATTAATTACCCAGTTTAGCTTATAAATAATTACTCAAAAAATCATAATTACAAATAAAGAATTACTTGAATATATATATATGTAATGATATTTTAATTCTTTTTTCAATTTAATTAATTTTCAAGATTTTATCTTAATTTAGCCCATTGTAACTTCATTCTAAAAATATTCTCTTATTTCTTAATCCAATTCCACTTTCGGTTTAATTCATTCCTCTGTAAAACTAATGCGCCATCAGTACTACGTATCAACTGAAAGTGATACTTTCTTTGCCCTTATCAGAGGTCAAAACATGTATTCCATGGGCGCGTGGCCGGAAATCCTATGTTATATAAGGCTAGTGATCATTTGTTCGTCCCTTTTTTGCTTTCTTTCTTACTTATGCTTTTGTGTCGCGCTGCGTCTGCTTGTAAATAAATTGCGTTCCCGAGATGGATATTAAAGAGAGAATAAAGCGAAATTAAAAATACAACGTCTCGTCTGTGTCTTCAAACCTGCACTCTGCTTCAACCAAAATAATATTACATATATATATATATATATATATTATAAGTTATAAAATATTCTATCCTGTTTTTAAAAAATTTGTATAAGATGTTGAAGTAGCTTAGGTTAATATTATTTTTAAATTTCAATTTTTGGTTTTTCTTTTCTTTCTTTTTTTTTTATTTCTTGTACCTTAGATCTAGAAATTAACTCACAATTTAATGTTTAATTATTTCAGTTTGCGGAAATGTGCTACTTTAAACTATTTATATAAAGATTAAATTAAAATCTATAAAAATATCTGGGTTTTTTTTTTTAATAGAAAAAAAAGCGGCTCAAAGACTTATATTCCCTTAGGGCTCTTAAAGACGTTAATCCAGCCTTGAGCAGTCGATATTCAGAATAAGACATTTTTGAGCCCACTCCTTTATATCTTTGCCATCTCTTTCTTTTCTTTGTCATTTAGTAATATCCCTGTGAAAAAGATGCCATAAAAAAATCTCCTGAATCTCACTAGTTGCATTTGCAAAGCACTGCTGCTTAAATTCTTCGCGCGTGCTATAAAAAATATTTCGTGGATTTCATCCTGGCTTTAAATCTCATTTACTTAAGTCTACAGATCTCTTCTTATTAGAAAGGAAACCTGGAGGTATTCGTGTGTTCTGAAACTTAATATATTTTCCCTTTCCTCGAGGGTACAAAAAACGCCCTCGTTTTTTATGTGTTGGAGAGTTCTTTTGGCATCGTGTTAATTAAAAGGTTTTAAGGGTCGGCTTTCCTCCTCCTCCTTTTCTTCATCAGTGGCCAATTCTGTTCCCTCCCTATACAAACATTCCAACCCCGAAAGAAAATATCCGAAGGCTGGAGTAACAAAAGTATTCGAATCTTCCATTCGAGCGAGAGTGGCTTATTGTTGAAACTTCGAATGCTTGAAATTCCGAATTCTTTCAACATTTCGATTTCTCTTCTTAAAACTTTAAAAAAAAAAAAGTCCTAAAGAATTGCTTTTTTTTTCCTTGCAGAAAGTTGGCTCACTTTCACGACGCTTCTCAATATTTATGTAATTCTTCTTTTATATTCATTTGAAAAGTGGAAATGCAATTCATTTTCCCATGTTAAAAAAAAAAAAAAAAAAACTTTTATTCTTGTGGCAAGAAATCAGTGGAAGTGGAAGTTAACAGATACATTTTTTTGTCAATTTCGTATTCACGGCTTTCAAATATCGATGAATGAATAGATTCTTATTCTGCTGTGCGTCATTTTATGTGTGAGAAGTGTTTTGCATAGACATTAAATACAAATCAAAAACCAAACTAATCCAAAATAAGAAATGATGCATTTTGTTAATATTGTTTTTGTCGAATTAATTATTAACTAAGTGGTTAGAGAATTGTATTTCCATGTCAGCAAGCCCAAATTAGAGCTTTTCTTTAATATTTTCTATTGTTATTTGATTAGATTTCATATGTAGATTATCTCTCCTGGTGGAGTATTTTATAACATTTCACCAGATATATAAAATGACCTCAATTGGAAAAGACAGTTGTGTGTGATGGAGGGCTAGTACGTAATACTATCTTGTTCTGACCGAGTGTGTTGCATGTTAAGATCTACACAATAGGAAAGGCCATCCTTAAAAAAATAAATTCATCTAAGTAACTCAAACATATTTTGGTAATAATTTCTAAAATATCGTTAATGGAAAACAGGAGTGGGCAAAACTCGACAAAAAAAAATCTCTACAAGGGCGGGAGATGGTATTAAAATCGATTTGGGACGTGTACTAAAAAAATTGGTGTATATTGGTAGGTTGAAAAATAAGCTAAAAAGTTGACTTGGAAGTTATACGAAATGATAGTAAATTTAACAGATTCGTTAATGGCAAGTAAATTCGACTGTTTTAAACTAGTATAGCATAAATTCAAAGGAAATAAACTCTGCTACCCTCAATTCAGAAACTTCTGCAGGCTGGAATCTTTCACTCCCTTTACAAAAAACAGCATGCGCAGTTTGATATTAATTAATGGGATTTAAGTGTAGTAAACTTACAATTATCCGCCAAATTAGTGACGCTGCATGTACATAGAGTTACGAGTATGTGTATGCTCCTTATTACGAATTTTTTAAAGTTAATTGTTAAGTTTTTTGTTGTTGTTGTTGGTTGGTTGGTTTTTTGCAGGGAAAAATAGTTTTCTATGTGTATGTGCGCACGCGCGCACTAAAATATCTCCCTTTTTTCTTTAACGTTTTAAAGTGCCTCATTTTAACAACATTTTGGGATTAGCGGTTATAAATAACGCCTCCACAGATAATGAAGAGCTTATTGTGGGTGGAAAATTTTGATTTTCTTATTTAGAGTCTTTGAAGTTATCCTTTCAATGTTTTATCTACTTTCCATGAATATGTACCCTAATTTCAAGTAATATTTCTATATTTGGATAAAGGAATCTGATTATTGATGATATAATTAATATATCGATAAATTTCTTTAAAAAGTATCGAAAGGAATTTTTTTGATTGCTTTCTCATAATTTTTGCTTATTTTTTCCATTAATGTTAGGAATTTTTCAATTTTCCTGCAGTGGAATTTAACGAAGCTTAAAATTTCCAATATTGCCATTTGTTTTTTGTTGTGATTTCTTTAAAACATTGCACATTGTGGATTTTAGAGTCACTTGCTCATCGTTTCATTTTCCTTGCTATTTCTAACCGCAACTGCTTACTTCATTTTTCCCCTCATTCGAAAATCCAATACAAAAGAGTAAAAGAAGGAAAAATAGAACCATTGCATTATTTTCTTTTTTCTCTAATCTTCTTTGTTTTAACTAGGCTGGGTCTTTTGTGGGACGTTGGGGGGGGAGATTTTTAATTCCTTCTTTCCTCCCTTCCAAGGGAAAGTCGAAGATATACATATATATCGAATTTTTCCCACTGCTATCATTGCTGAACCCCATTACACCTTTCTTACCATATACTATATATTTTCTCTCTTTATGTTGTTTGCGAAATAAAATTGGAATAAAAAAAAATATGAGATAAAGAGTCCCCCCCCTTCCTTTTTCTTTTTTTTTTTTTTTTTTAATTGAAGGGATTTTTGTTCAAACTTCGCTTAATGCGTTAGCTATTTTAAAATTCTAGTTTTGAGATACACAAACTTTAGTTATTTTCCAACAAAATGCCTTTTACTTTTTATTTAGTTAGCTCAATTTACACCCGTGTATTTGTTGTGCATGAAAAGATGATCAACATCACTGATTACAATTCAATATTTACTTTGTATTAATTCTGATTTATTTTGTATTAAATCTTTTAATATTATTTGATATAAAAGTGATTCAATAATTAAGTATTCTGTTATAATTATCAGCGTTCTTTAATGAAAATAAATTTTGTTTTCAAACGCACATGTTCTTTTGTTTGTAAACTTCGCTTATTGTATTCTTTTGAAGCTTAACTTTTTTTATGTTTTTCTGCCTCTTTCCTGAAAAAACATTTCCTGTTGCCAGATTTGAATAAATGAAAATGATTTCCTGTTGCCAGATAGAAACTAGAGTGAAAACTTCCGCAGTGTGTGGAAGTTTTCATTCTAGTTTCTAGTTAACGGTTTAGAAACAACATATTTTAAAAGCAAATGTTTTTGATATTTTTTTTATTATTCATATATTAGAAGATATATTTCAAAATCAATATTTCATTACAATATTAAGACTCTACATTTTGATATATGCGAAACAGTATTTCAGAAAAAAAAAAATTCTTCTTCTAATTCTTTATGTAATGAATAGTTGTTGCTGTTGGTTTAAGAATTATTTTACTTCTTTAATATGTTTAAATATTGATACTTTAGTCTTAAGAAATCTTAAAACTTTTATTTTTTGAGATTTATTTTACTCCGATAAAAGAATTTAAGAGAATTTTTACGTGTATAATAATTGTCAAAATGACATAATAACATTCAATTTTATGTTATAATTCATTTCGAAGTAATTTTTTTCTATTAATGTTAATTTGCAACGTACAATATTTAAAAGGCTACGAATTAAATTTTTTTTCTTCTTAATTCTTTTTGCTTTCAAGGTAATAAACGTTTATCTTATACGAGTCTAAAAATTTATTCTTTCTTTCTTGGAAGAATATATTTATTCTTTCTTTCTTAAAGAATGATATGATGAAACATCATTTTCCTCATCATTTTTTATTTTTCCCATGGGATAAATAGAACTTGTTTCAGAAAAAAATAATTGCATAATTCGTTTACTTTTTTCAAAATGGAGCGCTGGAACAGTTTTCAAACGCTGCAACTACATTTTTTTTTAAAAAGTCGTCTGCTTTACTCTCGTCTCCCCACTTCCTTAATCTCGTGAACGATGTTTTCTTTTATCTTCTGTCTGTCACCGTTCCAAAACCCTTGAGGACAGGTCTTATTTATTATTTTCTTGAAAAATACTGAAAAATAAATCGAATCAAACGAAATTTCCTTTGGCGTCTGGCAACATAGAAATCTATGTTTCTTCGACTCCATCTTTTACGGTTCGCTCTTTCAAATTTGATTTTCTCTGATGTATACTTCCTTTATTACTTCTGTTAAAAGTAGTTGAAAAGGAAATGTTTGTACCTGAATATTAAATCTAGTAAAATTAAATTACCTTTGAAGCTACCTTTTCTGTTATTGCTGTTATACTTTTTGTGGTAATATAAATTTTATTGTATTTTTCGACTAAAGAGAAACATTTTAAATCAACATTTAGTATGCGGATAGATACAAATTTAATACAATTAGTCTTTATTTAACTTCAAACTTATATACAATGTGACTATATACAATTATTATTTTTATTTAATCATGCTATTAATCGGTAGATATTAAATTGTTTAATTAAATTTCTTGAAATTATGTATAATTTTTTAAAGTTTCTGGTGTTAAAACATTAAATTTGCAACTACTGTAGATTCCCCTATAACGAGCTTCCGTTAAACACGAATTCTTACAAATCGACTGAAAAAAGTGTGACTTATTCTCGTATAGCTTTATAAAAAGTCCCGTGTGACATGCAAATTCATAGTTCTTTTGCACCCCATCCCAATCCTCTCTCAAAAAAAAAAAAAAAAAAAAAAAAGCGAAAATTTACAACATAATTCCAAATTAAAGTGCTATTTCGCCTCTCTCCTGCATCAAAGTTAGTGGAATTTGGACTAAGCTTTGAGTGTCATGAATGTTCAAGTTTTTATTTTCAGAATTCCGTAGATAAAAATTTTATGTTTAATGATGACGATGATGTCGTGTTCGCGTTGCCACGGAAAGGGGGTGCAGTAGCTTCTGAGGGTAAAGACCTCTGAGCACCCGAGAGCAGAAGTCTGACTTCTAGCTCATATGAAGATGAAACTTACACATTCGCTTGCACAACTCCTTTCTACAGGTGGGCACGTTCATACACCTCACAGATAGATGAAAAACAACCATGCCCGAACCGGGATTCGAACCCGGGACGCCCAGATCACGGGGAGGATGCGCTACCCCTATGCAAGGACGCCGGCGTTTTGTGTTTTATAGCATAGTTAAGAAAACATATAAACATATATGGAAACATGGATATGCATTTGGATGCCATCTTTCTTTTTACCGATTAAAATTATAATTTGACACAGAACTTCAGTTTTAATGACAAGATCAGATATTAAATTTCAGATATTATTTAAGTCGGCCTTTAGATCAGATATTTATTTAAGTCGGCCTTTTTTTTTAAATTTAATGCGTTTGCATACTTGCAGATATGTAAATGCTAAAAGATCGCCAACCCTTTGACGAATTTGAGGCTTTAAATGCCTGGACTGTGTACCAAATTTCATCCATCTCTTTGCAATTTAAAGTTAGCAGGGCTCTCTTGTGTTCGATAAGGTAGAGAGAGACAGACTTCCGATGAATGGGTTTCAATCAAAATTTGATAGAAATCTGCAAATTTGTGTGCATTCTGCATATCATATTTTACCCATCTAGCTCAAAGCATTTTAAAGTCATCGTATATACAGATAGACATTATTCCAAAAATGGGCTTTTCGGACTCAGGAAAGTACGAAATGTAAAAATTCATCAAAATCTCGAATTCGAATTTTGTTGACGATTCAAATACTTTCTCTTTCTATACTTCATATATAAGAAAGTAACAAATTGCTGTATGCGTCGTTATAAATTAGAGGCATTTTGAATTTACATAAATTCATCTGATAACACTTGCTTCATTGATCACACTGGAAACTTCCGGTGTGGTTGTTTCCTCTCGTCACCCGGGTGGGTACAGAAATGGTGGGGGTCGGCTACCTCCTACCGCGATAGGAGATGTTTCCCACGGGAAGGGTTGTGTCGTGGCCGGTGATGTTTCTTAGGATTCGACCATAGTTCTGACCAGTGTTGCTGTCGCTGCTGTCAATCATATTTATCCGTGTACCTTCGGGAGAGTTGGAGTAGCCGGTTATAGTTACACCCCTCCTATAGCGAATATCCCTTGTGTATATATAAAAAAAAGTTTGTTTTTACAATATATTTATTTTATAAACATTAAAAACACCATTTTTTGTTATATTAACAAATAAATTTAATAAAATTAGCAGAAAAAAAACTAGAAAGAGCTGTATGACCTCAGATATTCAAAACAGTATGGAATTTGTTATTATGGAAATTTATGAAAGATTAAAATTGAATTCGAAATTTTTCATTTCATTTCAGGAATATTTTAATATTGACAATAAATTCGATATTAAAATAATCCTCAAAAGCATTATGAGAAAAGATTTTAGAAGAATTTATTTTTATGAGGATGTTTTCCTTGGAATATGAATAAAACGATTACGTGATATTTGAAATTCCCCGAACTGAAAATCCCAAATGCTTAATTCATACTATATTTCAGGCCTGGATTCAAAATTAAATTTTCATTTGTATGACTGAAATAAGTTTTTGTCATCAAAATTATTAAATACAGCCAGTGCATTGGATTATTTTCTACAATAATTAATGTGAAACTACTCATTTTATTAAAATGTCTCTATTAGACAACTCCTTAAAAAATCTATCCATCGTATTCATTCTATGAAATTGTTTACATTTAATTATACTACAGATTTTTTTCATGATAATTATCATTTATCGACGCTGTAGCTACCTATCTGGTTATTTTAATTTTTCCTAATAATTACAAGCCTTGCAATAATCTTTCAAAATGTTTGTAAATAATTATCTAACTAATTTTCTTGCAAGGCGTCTTACTTTTCATTTTAGCATCACTAAAATCCCTAATCATTATCGCCTTCATAGTTCTAGCAAATTAGCTGTTTTAAAGGTGGGAAAATGAGCACACGAAAGGCTGTTCATAATTCGTTTGCAGAGTCCTTAATTAAAAGTTTTATTTCCTAAGAATTTAAGCAGTTTTCTAAAAGAATCGTAATTAATTATCTTTCGTTCCCACTGGAAATTAATTGAAGATTTGGGAGGTTTGCTGTGTTTATTTTATGCATTTACTGAAGGTAATTCATACTTTGAATTCTTTAACGTGTGATGCTATTAAAGTTTATTAAAATTTTGGTAATTAATTTACTGTGAAATTTTAATAAACTTAAAAGATACTGTCTATTACTATACTAAATTTAAAATAAACTTAGTATAGTGGTGCACATGTTTTATTGGGAACGCTGTTTACGTAATTGATACAGTTTTTAAGGAAAGTGAACATTGTAAATTATTATTTTTGTTTAGTGGTTATTATAGTTTAGTCAATGTAGCTTTTAATTCTTAGACAGTTGGGTTCACTTTATTTATCTGAATTGTTGTAGGAAAAATCAAAATATTTTTTTCTTTAGACGGTTTATTCTACTACTGTATTAAGTAAACTTAGTATACTTTCTTAAGACAGTTTATTCTACTACTATATTAAGTTTAAAGTAAACAGTATAGGCGTAGACATACTGAATCGGAACACTGTTTACATATTTGATACAGTTTTTAAGGAAAGTGAACATTGTAAATTATTATTTTTGTTTAGTGGTTATTATAGTTTAGTCAATGTAGCTTTTAATTCTTAGACAGTTGGGTTCACTTTATTTATCTGAATTGTTGTAGGAAAAATCAAAATATTTTTTTCTTTAGACGGTTTATTCTACTACTGTATTAAGTAAACTTAATATACTTTCTTAAGACAGTTTATTCTACTACTATATTAAGTTTAAAGTAAACAGTATAGGCGTAGACATACTGAATCGGAACACTGTTTACATATTTGATACAGTTTTTAAGGAAAGTGAACATTGTAAATTATTATTTTTGTTTAGTGGTTAAGTGGTTATTATAGTTTAGTCAATGTAGCTTTTAATTCTTAGACAGTTTGTGTCATTTTATTTATCTGAATTGCTGTAGGAAAAATCAAAATATTTTTTTCTTTAGACGGTTTATTCTACTACTGTATTAAGTAAACTTAGTATACTTTCTTAAGACAGTTTATTCTACTACTATATTAAGTTTAAAGTAAACAGTATAGGCGTAGACATACTGAATCGGAACACTGTTTACATATTTTATACAGTTTTTGAGGAAAGCGAATATTGTAAATTATTATTTTAAATAAATTTAAAGCTTTTTGATTTTCTGATAGTTTGTATCATTTTATTTATTTGAATTGTTGTAGGAAAAAATCAAAATATTTTTCAATTGAACTGATCCGCTTTTCTTTATAACTATAAATTTCTTTTCCTCTCTGCTTTGTTTTATAAAAAGAATTCGAATATTTAAAAGATATTTTAAAACTATGTTAAATTGCTTAAATTTTGTTATTTGTTCTTTTATATGAAAGAATTATCTTTTGACTTATTATGCTTAGAAAGAATTTTATATCTAAAAAAAGAAACTATAAGATGAGGTTTATGCACTCTTCGGTCTTTTTTATGAGTTGTATCAAACCCAGCTAATTTTAACTAACTTAAGCTGTCCAGTAAAAAATTTAAAAGAAAGAAAAAAATTGCAAGAATACAACTTATTCTCATAGTTGGCCTGTAAATTATTAATTTCAGTTATAAATTAAATGAAATAGATGATAATGTTTATTTTTGAAAGTTTATTCTATGTTGTTTATTTTAGAAATAAATTTTAAACAGTCCATTAATCAGTTTTTTTTCTTCATATTATTTTATTTCTTGTTGCCAGTATATTGTTTTAAAAAGTTGCTTCGATTATTTAAGATTATAAAAAGAAGTTCGAATTTTTTATGTTAAACAAATATTTTCTTAATATGACGTCCATCCATGCTTAATTTAGAGCCAAATACAAGTTTAATTTGCCATTTTTGCATTATTTTGTTTACTAAAATACTATTACTTTCATTTTTTTTGCAAATTTTGTAAATTTATTCTAAGAAAAACTGAAATATAAAGAAACATAATGATAATAAAAAATTTTTAATCAACTTTGTAAATGGAAAGCAAACTTATTTACCTCGGAAGTCGCTCTTTTTTAATTAAAGATAAACCTTGCTTCGTACGATTTTTCTTCTTCGTAGCATTTGTGGCAATATTAATTAATTCTCAATATTTAATTTTCAAAAAGTGATTTTATCATTTAATTCCGCAAAAATTTAATTCATTTTTTATGCACTTCTGTATTTATCTTCTCGTTCATTTTCTATCGAAAGCGAACAATCTTTCTTTGCAATTTCCAATATGCATGCCATCTTCGAGTAACCATGGCAACCGCACGCATATTCCGGAGGCCATTTTAATTGGATCTTTTGTATTTTGCTTCGCAAAGTGTCAACCTTTGTCCTGTGTGGCCACAACTGGCTTCTGATTGGCGGTGGCTGTTTCCAAACTGAACGTTTATTAGCTTCGTCAACTGCACGGCACGACCCGATTGGCTGTGAATAGATTGGAGTAATTCAGGTTGTAGGCACTTAAGGTAATTACGCTTAAGGAGGTATAAGTGATTTGTGCTTAAAAGGAGGTAAAAGTTGTTTTAGAAATATACCCTCATTGTTATTTTTTTCTCAACGAATTTAATTTAATGTTAAGTGAAAGTTGCTATTTATTAAATTTTTTTTTGTACTTTTGATTAGTATGAAGGAGTCTCTGCGCATAAAAATAATATTTTATTTGTTCATTTTTTTTATATATGAAAAATAATAAATTTGTCTTCGAGATTGAAAAATTGATTTATGTTAATAAAAATACTGAATAAGGGATTGTAAAATGTCTTGGAAATTTTTAGCCAAAGTGCTATGCTTTATTAATAAGTATTTATTGGTTTCTTTTTCAAATAAGCTAATTTCCTTCTTTTTTTTTCTATAAAAATAAATTTATTAAAGTTTTTTTGTAATTATTTAGAGGGATTAAATTTTACATTTGATTTCAATTTTTTTAATATGTTTAAAATTATAAATAAATAATGACTATTTCTTCGCCTTTATTTTAAGAATTTTAGCTTCATCCGTCAACTATGTTCTTTTTATACTCAAGATTTTTTTTTCATTACATTTATTTATTATTTAAAAAAAAAAAGTGCACAAAAACACCATTTATGCTATACTTTAGAAAATGATCATCAAACATAAAAAAGCTATAAAAATTATGAGAAAATTATAAAATATAATATTATTAGGTATTTAATATGTGTATACAGTCATTCTAAAATCATTGAAAAACACATTAAGAATCAAGAATTTATACAGTCTAAACAGAAAAAAAATATATACAAGAGATTTAAAATCTAAATAATTCAATTACGAAATTATTAAAAACCCATTACTAATTAAAAGCTGGATATAATCAATATTTGAACACTCAAATTGAAAAAATCAAAATAATCAATATTAGAAATACAGATATTTAAAAAACCGGATATAATCAATCATAAAAACATTTTTAAAAAAATTAGAAATTTAAAGTTTGAATGCATTTAATCCTAAAAAACTTTTTGAAAAATAAATTTGGAATTTAAAAATTGCAACCAGTTGATTTTAAGATCACCAAATGTATATAAATAATATCAAGCTCTTCAGAAAATCTATTATATGGTGATTGCTTGTATATTTGAATTTGATAAACAAGTTCTCAAACCGAGAACAATATCACAATGAAATTAGATAAACTCCAGGAGTGCGATTAGTTAGGATTATCTCATTTTTTTGTGCGATAATCCTCATTCATTTATTCACAAATATTACTTAATAACTTAATGTTTCTTAACCACTTAACTGTTTTATTTTCTTTTCCATCTAATAAGATTACACCTTCTATTTTGGGAATATTTTCTTATTTTGATCCAAATGGAAATCCATTGAATACTTGATTTATCTGTGTATTATAAGTAATTTTAATATTAAATTATAATCGTTATGATTGGTTTATTTTTTTACTTACAACTATCAAAATTTATAAATCGATGCAAGTATGACACTCGGGCAAAACAGTTAAGTGGTTAAACTATTGATTCTAATCAAAAACAATCGTACTCTGTTATCAAGAGTGTCAAAGAAAGTTCTATTGTTTTTTTTTTTTTTTTTTTTTTTTTTTTTCATTCTGTCTTCAATCATTTCATTGCATTTCACTAAAGGATTAAAGATTCATTTTTTTTTTTTTTAAATTTATCCATGAATAAACTTTTTTCTTTCCTATTATTTATTTCTTATATATTTTATTTGATTGGTTTGAAAAAAAAGTAAAAAATAAATTAAAAACCTGTTTTTATTGACTCCACTATATTAATCAACAAAAAATAGTGCAGAAAACAGTTATCTTTCCCTCGCTGACTCTTGGCCTATTTTATTAATATATTAAGTTTCACATATATTAACTAGGATGTGGTGTTCTTTGCATACAAAAAGGAGTCGTGTATCAAAGAAAATGTTAGAAATTCTTATTTTAACTATTGAAACTAAGGCATAAAGGAATTCCATTTCTTTTACATGCTATGCACTTCCATTCCAAGACATCCCCCATCGTATGAGAAATTTAGTACCCTCAAGTTCCCTTACGTTTTTTTTACCCCTGTAATGAACTTCCCCCCGCAGAAAACTTCCCCTTCGAATTCCCCAACCTGTAGTATCCGGGCGGGCGTAAATTGCAGATATTCCTCGGTGTGTCCGTAAACGTTGACCGGGCTGTGTTTCAATCGAAACAGTTGCTAGGGCAACTACTTGCGTTCCCTTCTCCCCCTTTCTTATAAAATCATCTTATTTGGTTGAGAGGGGGGCACAAAGAATCTCTTTAATCTGGAAGTTGGGGTGAAAATGTGATTTATTGTGTTACGCCACCTATCCGGAGTATTCCCGAGTTTCCCCTCCCCCTCCTCTTTTTGTATTTTGGGATAGCGTGAAAAACTTATGAATGAAATGCATTCTGACCAACTTTGTTCTTTATGTTATTACCTGCAATTTCCATAAGCTTTAGATTTGTAAAAGAATTTTTATTTTGGTATTTATTTAAAGAACAAAATGAAAACAAATTCTTGCATCAGTTTGTTTGATATCTCTTATTTCCGTTTTTGGCTGTTATTTTGAACAGAAATCTGTTTGTTGCATTTCTAAGAAGAATTTTGGTTTCGTTTTAGGGAACATGAGGGGGACTTGATCACATAGAACCCAATATTCGTTCATTAGGACACTTACAATAACAATACATTGTTTAACTTATAATTGTGACAATCAGCAAATTTATACCATATTGATCTGGTGAATATCTCTCAATTTATATGTGATCATCAATGTGATTAATATCAGTATATATAAAACTTTAACGCGCTTACCACAAACATTTCTTGTATTCTTTATTGTCGAATAACAGTAGTCAAAAGTAAACAAACCATTATGCGAATTTCAGACTGCTTCATTGAATATTTTTATACATTGCCTTGAATTTAATATTTTGCCGAACTAATTAATGGAGCTCAAAATATTATTAGAAATGCCGGGAAGAGCGCTCACAGAGCCGCCAAAAACTACATTCAATCAGAGGAAAGAAGATGTAAAAGAACAAGGTAATAAATTAGGTATCAAACAGAAAAGTTTAATCGACTTCGAAAAGGGTTTTAACAGTCGTCAGATGAGTAATCGCCATGACTTATTAATAGTAATCGATAATCATTAACCCTAAGTGAAATTTTAAGTCACTGTATTATTAATACTGACCAAGATTAATATTAATAATAACGATTGATAGCATTGATTGTAAGATGGGTAACTTGAATGATCAATGCGTCTTAAAATCTTTAAGACGCATTGACTCTACGGTAATGACTCTAAATTGTCTCTTGTTAACTGTTAACTGTCGGCAGTTATTTATGATAAAAATACATCTATATTAGTTCATTTTTGCACTAGTTAAGCATGTTCGGGATTCGTGTATGTTATATATAGTTGTTTTTGCATTTGAACTGACAATTATATGTAATATGAATTCCAAAATTTTAATACAGCAATGTATTGAAATTTTAATATTTTAAATATAAAATTTATCCTATGATAATGTTCAGATTTTATTTTAATAAAATAAAATATACATAATTTTTTACTCCCTAATTATTATTAGAATTTTAATGACACAATTCTTAATTCTGAAGAGCCCTGTGTAATTCTGTCTTAAAGTGAATATAGTTTGTTGAAATATTCATCGACTAACCATAAAAATCACTGAAATAGCTTATTCACTCATTTTGTTGTAAATTGAAGTCTTTCAGATACGTAACCGTAACCATATCTAAAATCAAAGAATATATCCATAAGTTGGTCGTTGTATTATATATAAGCGCTTATTTTAAATTCACATGTATATTATTAAATTGAAATTGTGAAATTTTTATTTCTAAACTCTAAATTCGTATGACCTCTTCCTTTCTTTCTCTGTATAAAAAGAAATGTGTATTGTGCATTTGTTAGAAAAAAAATTGTTTTTAATTTTTACTTTGTGAATTTTTAGATATTGTGATATTTATGTACTAAATAGAAACTGTTAAAGAATAAAATATTAAATTTAACTAGCCTATTAAATTAAAAATAATTAGAATTACAAATACATTTACATGTAAAACTGTACATACATATTTTATTTAAATAATATTTCTTTGGTCCATATTATAGTAAAATGAAATAAAGAGATAAAATTTCATCCAGAGGTGAAATTTTCGTTAAAGTAGTTAAACATTTGTTATGCTTCATATTAATTTTAGAAGTTTTAAATTAGAATATATGCTTAGCACGCTTTCTAAACTTCCTACAGAAGTTAAACTGGTGTTTTAACTTCCTTTTGTAGGATGGCAGGTGTTTTATGAATAAAATTTCGCTTCCAACCATCCATTACCACCGAAGTTGTTCCGAGACAGAATAATTAATGAGCTAAATTCAGCTGCTAATCTTTCCGCTAATGAATTCATGTTCTGCATCATATGTATTTCCTCATACATTTGTAATTACTGAATTTCGTGTAGTGCATGTTTATTGCCGAAATATCTTGAAATAGTTAGCAGAATGTGTTTGTTCCTCTGCAATTAGTGAAGTTATTTAATGGATTATTCCATTTGTTAATTATTACCAATTAAATGATATTTGTTATCCATTTTTCATTAAGAATTATTTTATCAAAAGGCATGTGCTTCATGATTATTCTATAAATAACTAGTTTTAAAAAGTTTTAATGTGTTATATTATAAAACATCTAAAATCTAAGATTTTTTATTATTTTTTTTACCGAAATTAGTTACGATGTAGTATAATTATGTGTAAATAATTTTAAACAAGTTATATAATTGTGTTAACTATTTTCTAGTCAAAACTATAATTATTGTAATTATAAATATAAATGAATACATCATTAACACGAGAAAAATCGAAATTCAGGGAAACTGAAGATAGAAATATATATTTTGCAAGATTTAAAGCTTGAATTTAAATGCTTTTTCTTTTTTAACCTCTTATACACGCAAGCACATCCGCACAAAAATTAAATGATATCTATGACAAATTAATTTTTAAACTTTCAAAGAAAAATTATTATTTGAAATTTGGCATGCAATTATTTGACATTTCAAATATTATTTCATTTTACTGCATTCATTTACGTATTTTTTTTCTTATGCATTTTTTTAAAAAAATGATATTGTTTTTTGATCATGCACGTTATTTAATTCAAATACAATAATCCCATATTTATTTTCCTATGTTTGTTTAAAATAGTGTATTCTCACTTAAATGCTTTTTTTTTTCATTTTGGACCTTAATTCTATTTTATTTGAAATTTTTATGATGTATAAATTGTATTGTATTCATTTTGGTAATGTTTTTTAAATTCATTATATCTTTTGCAATGAAAATTTAAAAGTTCACGAATTGAGTGATGCCTAATTTTTTTATGAAAAATCTTGAATTTATTCTAAAAACTTTTAAAGAATTATATCTACTTCAGATAGTTATAATATTATGTAAAAGATTTATTGTAATATTAATTTAAATAATTGGATGAAAACTTACTTTGTTTCATAGTTTTATAATGAATATCGAAACTTTATTATTATTTTAATTAGTATACATTTCATGCTAGAATTAGCTGAAAATAAATGAAATAAAAATTTGAAAACGATATTTTTTTAATACAAGGCAGCACTCAATTCGAGCTCTTTTGGTTATCTTTTCTTTTATTATTTCTTGCTTATCTGCACTGTTTCACTGCATTTTATGCTTTAAACACCACTGCACTTGCCTGACACACCCCTTTTCTTCTTTTTTTCTTCCCATTTATGCTGTGTAGGAATGAAATGCATCCTCCAAGGCAACATCGTGGGAAAGGGTAAGTTTTCTTTCGAATTTTATGATTATTTTTACATGAATTTTTGGATCAATAAAAAACTGTGACATTCAAAAATTATTTATTTTAGATTCGAAATAGAAGAAAAAAATTGTTTTTACTTTTATTCACTTAATAGTGAATAAAAGTAATTAGTAATTTGATGATCAACCGATTGGCCAAAATTAATGCATGCTAAAAAACTTCAATTAAATTTTTTATGTAATTTGATCTTAATGACTTCCTCGGCAAAATGTTTTTAAATTGCAAATTTTAATAGAAATGGAACTCGTGATATTTTTGAAAGCTTTACACTTTTTCTATTCATTGTGCTAAATAAAAGATAAAGTATTATCTCTTATTTTATCATCTCATTAAAAATTTTATTTAGAATGGAATTTCAACTATTTTTGAAGTAGATTTTACTTGCAAATGCAATAAAATTTTGAAAACTTTATTAAAGCACGCCTTACATAGAAATGTAATCTGTAACGAGCATCTGTTAAATGAACTGTATCTTCATATCTCTATTTGCAACAATGGATAAAAAATGGTGATGAAAATTTGTAGCAAAAAAAAAGGGGGGGAGGCTTAATTGACAGTGGAATTTTTACAATAATGGAATGTATTGCTGTAAAAATTGTTTTTAATATTTTTAAACTATCTTAATATGAAACAGATATGTACGGGCACATGATTAATATCATTAAAAAGATAATTTTTTGAATTTTCAGATGATGCAAAAATTATAATTTATACTGTTATATTTTCAGAAGTTATGGAGAAAAAATATATAAATTTCGATTACTTTTTAATTCATTAAAATTTAATGAAAATTTTAAAAAAATTGCGCCGTGTGGCACATTTTCACTTCCCAAAGAATATTTGGTTGCTTAAGGTTCAATGACCTGTCCTTAAAACATTAATGCACGCGCCTTCATCTTTATTATTGTTAGATTTCATTAGATTTAGATTCAAGAAATATTTAATCATGAAAATAAAAATTATTGATTTCTATGCAAGATATTTCAAATATATGTAAATTAATGGCAAGGTGCATTGAAGGTTTCTGTGTTATAAAATTTCTTCTATCTTTTTGGAAAGATTAAAAAAAAGGGGGGAGATTGTATTTAAGTATATACCAAATGCTTTACTATAACATTGGATGACGATAATTAAGATGCAGGTTCAATTGGGGAGGGGGGAATGCGACTAAGCAAATAATCGACAAAGATAACAATTCATCGGGTATCGATTTATAAAGGGAGGGATATTATAATTTCGGTTCTGGGAAAAAGGTGGACAGAAATACAAAATTCAATGGAGTCCTATCTTACTGAATGAAAAGAAAAAGCAATTTCTGGATGGCATTGCCTGGTATGCGCAATTACTTTTATCATTATGATACATGCGAATAGGCTCTAAATTTCTTTGCAATTTTGTTACGTTTTCTGAAATATCTCACATATCTTTAAAATCAGTAATTCCCAAATCGATTGACAGTTCAGTAGCAAGGCGCGAGTGAACTGCAAATGGACCATAATATAAGGGAAGATGTTGTACCATGGATGACTTTTTTATTATTAATAAGTAACTAAAAACTAACAGTTTATTTTTTTATTTTAATTTTAAATATCCTGATTTAAGCAATATCTGATCAATTTTAGATTTTACTACCTATGAATAGTAAAATCAAAAAAAAAGTTAATTGAAAGTTGAAAAATGATAATTGCATGCAATGGACAATTACAATACTTTGTCTTTGTATACTTCGTATAAGAGAAAGTCAAAAGACTTTCGTACCTCTCGATTAACGTAAACATATACTTTAATTTATCTGTATTTAACTTTATAAGGAAAGGTATTAGTTGAAACATGTAAACATATATAGATATTATTTTGCTTTAAACAAAAGTTTTTTTTGTATATACATTTTCAAATACCTTTTTATATTAGTTTTTTTTTTTCACATATAATTTGAAATTTCTCTTATTCTTCTAAATTAACACAATAATGAGAAAATGCATAAAAATTTATCTCTCTTATTTACTTCCATTCATAATTATACAGAATCAATTTGTTAATATACACTTGGTGTGAATAGCCGAAACTTGTTCACTCTGCTGTGTTTTTAGTTCCCTTATTATGAATCTTAAACAAGCCTGAACATACTTTGCTATCATTTTTTTGATGGAAAAAAGGATTATTGTATAGAAAGCCTAATTAGGCTAAGTGTAAATAAGTGTCCAGCGTTATAGAATCTCAACCCTTCATTGCGCTCCAGCCATTATTGCAGCTGTCGTTTGGCAATCAGTTTCGATGTTCTGACCAAACAAACGATTTTTTCCTTCGAAGCTTTTCACCTCAGCCTGCCCCTTTTTAATGAAATGATCAATAGAGAGATCGTATGGCCAACTTGGCGTTCGTAGCACGCGTGCGCATAGGTGTCCATTGCGCCCCCGTCGGTCTACAAACGCCCCCTTAAGACTTTCCTACCCTCCCACCCCCATGAGGGAACGGGCAGATGGTTTCGACCGAACCCCCAGTGAAAATCAATAGACACAAGACGAAAACTTACAAAGTTCATATCTGCTCGCGTATCGCTCATTTGGCGAACTCTGATTGGATGCTTGGGAATATTTGAAAATGGCATTCTCACATTTGGCGATTTCCCCCCCCCTTAGTTTCATTTGATTTCGTTTTTCATCTACAGCTTTTATACTGTGATTTGTAATTAATATAAAATTATTGATTTTTAACATAAAAATAGATCGTAACACTTAGTAATTCAATTATCTGAAATATAATGCTGAATGTTTATCTGATGTCTGTTTCTTGTCCATTATGTATTAATTATTTGTGATATTTGTTAAATGCAGTGCATATTTCGTTTTCTTGCAGGAAGTAAAATAATATCGAAACCATATGAAACTATATTCTGTTACGTTTGTCATGTGACTTTGATTATCATGTTCATTGACTCTGTATCGTTTCGAGAAGGCTTAAACCTTAATATTGCGAACTTGTATTGGATTTAAAAACTGGTAAAAGTAATAGAGTATAAGTGAAAAAGAGAACATGATAGAAAAATATTAATGGCTAAATATAGAGTACAATTTAACATTGTGTAATTTTATTTATATTTAAAATAATTTTTAATTTGTGAATAAGATTTTTTGTTCCTTAAAAATCTTCAAAAAAAAGTGTTGAAGGTACTTGAAAATAAAGAATAAGAAGTAATTATAGATCCATCAATAGGTAGAGAAAATATTTCAAGCCAGATTTAACAGAAGGCAATTTTTAGATCAAGTTGCACTTTTGAAATTCATTAATTTGTACAAGAAACTATCAGCTTTCCAGTATATAACAGCATTACATTATTTAACTTATAGTATTCTCGGTTCTTCATTTCAGAACTGATTCCAAATCGTTAACCATTTATCTACAGCATTGAAGAAAACGATGATGATTAATTTAATCGCATCAGTGAAATGCATATTTAATTTTAATCCTTAATTCGAAATTTTTTCTTAACTCTTAGGATTACGGAAAATTCTGTTATGAAAGCATGGTTACTGATTTTCTTTAAGATAAAATATTGCTATGAGAATATAAAATTACAAGGCAATTTTTATGTTTAAAAGTCATGAGGCGTCTATGTTTTAAAGTCATAAAAACTTTGTATCTTCTACTAACATAAAGCTATAATCAAAAATGTAAAGTTATTCACAGTTTGACTCATTAATTTGTAATGGAAGGGAACTGATTTTGATTGAAACTGTCTTTTTCTCAACGGTGCCATTTTGATATTGATAAGATACAATAGTTAAATAAATGCATAATAATATGAATTATGTGAAATTTATGTTCACATTCTATCGGCCTGAATTAAATACTAGGAAAATTGTTAGTATTGCACTTAAATGCATTTCCTAAATTACTACATCTGATTAAAAGCTTGTATTAGTCATTTATTTGAAACGTCTTTAGTGAATATACCATACTTTTATTTCACGGATATTATTGTATTTCCTAAATTACTACATCTGATTAAAAGCTTGTATTAGTCATTTATTTAAGACGTCTTTAGTGAATATACCATACTTTTATTTCACGGATATTATTGTATTTCCTAAATTACTACATCTGATTAAAAGCTTGTATTAGTCATTTATTTAAGACGTCTTTAGTGAATATACCATACTTTTATTTCACGGATATTATTGTATTTCCTAAATTACTACATCTGATTAAAAGTTTGTATTAGTCATTTATTTAAGACGTCTTTAGTGAATATACCATACTTTTATTTCACGGATATTATTGTATTTCCTAAATTACTACATCTGATTAAAAGCTTGTATTAGTCATTTATTTAAGACGTCTTTAGTGAATATACCATACTTTTATTTCACGGATATTATTGTATTTCCTAAATTACTACATCTGATTAAAAGCTTGTATTAGTCATTTATTTAAGACGTCTTTAGTGAATATACCATACTTTTATTTCACGGATATTATTGTATTTCCTAAATTACTACATCTGATTAAAAGCTTGTATTAGTCATTTATTTAAGACGTCTTTAGTGAATATACCATACTTTTATTTCACGGATATTATTGTATTTCCTAAATTACTACATCTGATTAAAAGCTTGTATTAGTCATTTATTTAAGACGTCTTTAGTGAATATACCATACTTTTATTTCACGGATATTATTGTATTTCCTAAATTACTACATCTGATTAAAAGCTTGTATTAGTCATTTATTTAAGACGTCTTTAGTGAATATACCATACTTTTATTTCACGGATATTATTGTATTTCCTAAATTACTACATCTGATTAAAAGCTTGTATTAGTCATTTATTTAAGACGTCTTTAGTGAATATACCATACTTTTATTTCACGGATATTCCTAAAACTACTTAAGTGTCAAAACTCTGATATGACTTAGATTTTATAATCATTATACCAAGTCATAAAAGCAATATACAGAAATCACTTGATTGTATTTTCTTACTATAAGAAAGCCATCAAACTGCTAATTATTCTTTAAGCCAAAAAATAACCAAACAAATCTCAGAGAAAAAGTTATATCCAATCATCTTAATAAATCAAACGAAAGAGAGAGTCATTGTCTAACTCTACCCAACCATGCCGATTACCATCTTATTTGAATAATATTCTGCCATCTATTTCCTTAAATGATCGCTCCATTAACACAGGCTGCGGAGATTTCTTCTTTTTTTCCCTTTCTTCTGATATAAACGTGATTCATATCCAGAACTCACGCTGCAATTCGCAGAGGGGCTTCATTTATATTAATAAGATGATCCCAGTGTGAGGACTTTTTATGCTTTCATTAGCTGCTCTGTTGATGCATTAGTTGAGCAAATAGCTAAGAAAGCTTTAAACATTGAGGGTAACTTTAACTAATTAGTTTGTAACTAAAGTCTCTATAACTATGCTAACGTTATTTTAATTTTATTCTGCCTATACTAATACTTCCGAGAAGTTCACTCAGTTTTTTTGTATAATTTTTTCTTCAAACATTTTTATACTTTGCAGTTTTTTCTTACATATATGTTAGTGTGAGAAAAGTCTTAAAATAAAGTCAGAGCGTAGGACTCCATTAGCATTTGTATAAGAGTTTATTCAAAAAAAATCTTACGTAGGAGCTCATTAAAAATTTTAGAGTCGTATTACTTAGTCATCAATGTTTATAACTTTATATCGTGGGAGTTTTTTTTTTTTTTTTTTTTTTTTTTTTTTATGGATTTTATTTTTTCCAATATTTACGTTAAATACTTTGAAATTCTCTAGCATATACTTAAATGCAATAGAAATTTGAATGTTTTCGAATTAGTTTTGTCCTTTATGTTATTTCTTAAAATCATTTATACAGGGTGTCTATAAATGATGGACCCGATATTAAAAAATCATATTTTCAAAAGTTCTCGACGGAATAAAATAATTAATGCGTAAAATTAACGTGAAAAGCACGAAGTTTTTTTTATTACTAACAGATGGCAACCATTTACGATCGCTGAGAGTAAGAAGCCCAAAATGGCGACATTGAGTGAGAAGAGTTTTTGTGTGTTGGAGTACGCAAGGGTTTTTTCGACTACTACTGTTCAACGTGCTTTTAGAATTCAATACGGTAAAGAATCACCAACTAACAAAAGCATTTTGCGATGGTATAAGCAGTTTAAAGAAACAGGTTGCTTGTGCAAAAAGAAAAGCAGCGGCCGGCCAAGCCTTACGAACGACGCAGTGGAGAAGGTGAGGGAGAGTTTTGTTCGCAGCCCGCGGAAGTCGACGAGAGTTGCCGGCCGAGAATTAGGAATGCCACATCAAACGGTATGGAAAGTTTTGCGTACAAAATTACAGTTTAAACCGTATCGTTTACAGTTGCTGCAACAAATAACAGAGAATGATAAAGTGTGTCGATTAGACTTTGGGGAACGCATGTTAATGGAATTACAAAATCCAAATTTTGCCAAAAAATTGGTATTTTCAGATGAATCGACATTCCATTTATCAGGACATGTTAATCGTCACAATGTGAGAGTGTGGGGAAGTGAAAATCCTCATCAATTTCAACAGTTTATGAGAGATTCACCCAAAGTAAACGTTTTCTGTGCAATGTCATGTGAAAAAATTTATGGGCCTTTTTTCTTCGGTGAAAAAACTGTCACAGGTGACAGTTATCTCGACATGCTGGAAATTTGGTTATTTCCGCAACTGCTTGAGGACAGTCCCGATTTTATCTTCCAACAAGATGGAGCACCTCCTCATTGGTCTTTGACGGTTCGTAGTTACTTAAACAATGTGCTTCCACAAAGATGGATAGGCCGTGCGGGTGACGATGATTTAACGTTATTAACATGGCCACCAAGATCTCCTGACCTAACCCCATGCGATTTCTTTCTATGGGGTTACGTGAAAGACCGTGTTTTCGTACAGCCAATGCCGAAAACACTCCCAGAATTGAAACAACGCATTTCTGCAGCATTACAAAACATTACCAGAAACATGTTACAAAATGTGTGGAATGAACTAGATTATCGATTGGACGTATGCCGTGTGACAAAAGGGTCCCATATCGAACATTTATAAAATAAAAAAAACTATCTGTTGGTAACAAAAAAAAACTTCGTGCTTTTCTCGTTATTTTTAAGCATTAATTATTTTATTCCGTCGAGAACTTTTGAAAATATGATTTTTTTAAATCGGGTCCATCATTTATAGACACCCTGTATATTTGTTTTTAGATGGTTGAAATACATCTTTTGGATGTATTTTCTCCTCATAACTTTTCATGGCTAGCAAAATTCTTAAGTTCTTATCACTTATTATTTTATATGTTAGTAGTTAATTTTAGGAAATGAAATTTAACTATAGGTTTAAAATTCTGAACTTTTTAGAATGCAGTTTGGAATGTTGTAAATAATTGTATCTTATGTCACATAATCAATTGCTAAATAAAAATGTTTTTAATATTTTTTAATTTGTTTTTTGTATAAATATTATAATCAACAATAATTTATTTTTAAATTATAATAAATAGATTCTGCATCCGTTTAGGTTTTTGATCTTATTTTTTATTATTAATTTTATTGTGAACTTTGTAGTATTCCATATGGTAGAGATTTAACTCTTAAAATCGCTTTGAAATGATTTAAACGAAAATTGTATTTCAATGATGGAAACTAGAGAGAAATGCCGCTGTTATTTAAGAAAATATTTTTGGCAACGCATCAAAATATATTTATATTATTATAACAATATCTTATTATCAATTACAGAAAAAAAGTGACTTCTTTTTGTACATTTTTATAAATTTTATTTGAATCTTCGCTGCACGTTTACAGCCTCTAATAAAAGAATTTTATATATTATATTAGATTTTCTGACCATAAATGCATTTAAGTGATGGAAAATCGAACGTAACAAATTTCTGCTTAACGGTCAACAATAAAATATTCTAGGTGAGATTATACATATTGATTCCTTAATCAAAATATCAAATAATTATTTCAATATAACCACCTTAAAATATAGGCCGATAGTTAATTTTTCAATATGAAAATACATAAATCATTCTTTAGTTGTTGATTTTTTTTAAAAATCCTCGAACTCGTTCGTTAAAAAATAACGGCAAAGAGCTTATTCACTTCAGCAAGCCGGTCAATAAAGCTAAAGTCTCCAGGTCAATAAAGCTAAAGTCTCCAGGTCAATAAAGCCAAAATCCTGATTCATTATTTCAATCTTCGGTTTCGTGTATTGGACAGCGAGGTCGGATTTGCATAAAGGGTTCCTATTCACTCTCAAAGAGCCATTCTTCCTCTCTTTGACTCCGAATTCAATATTATCCCAGAGCCCCAGCTGCAGTGGCAACTTCGAAATTCAATGGCTTAGTGGAGACTTCGCTCCAGTGGAGTTGATCTTTAGAAAGGCTTTAATGAAAGGAATGGATTACGAGTCTCTGTTTGGACGTCATTCACTTTCACATTATTGGAGTGAATTGGATTTGATTTTCTCAATTTCTGGGAATATTTTAAGTATTTTATTCAATTTTCTCCCACTACATCTGAAATCTTAAATCCGGAGAATTTATGAAGAGCAGATGTATAACTAGCCGCCTTGGAGGACAAGTGGGTTTGCCAGGATTAATGATTATTGAACATTTCAATTAATAGGTTTTGTGTAATTTAGCTTTCATGGCTTCCTCAACAAAATATTTTTATGTTTAAAATTTTAAAAGATTTATAAGGAACTCATTCCGGTATGATGGTTGGTTCTCGCCAACCTGGTGGGTTCGGAAAAAGATGAGGGTTGGCTACCTACCATCGATGATGGGACGCACTTCCTAAGGGAAGGGGTTGTACCGTAGCTGATGTTGGCCCTTGAGACTCAACCACAGTTCCCACCAGTTTTGCTGTTGCTGCTGTCCGGTCATATCAGATTTTTCCGTGTGCCTCAGGGTGGGGCGGTGTAAACGGTTATAGGTTAAAACGAACTCATTTTAGAAACCTCATACCGTTTTGTTCATTGTGCTATGCATTTAATTTTTTGTTTATATCTTACACATCAAGATGTATATGGGAAAATGCAACTGTGTTTAAAAAATGGACGCGCTTTAAAAAAAAATTTGCCGTTGTTTGATTCTGAAGTAAAACCTTAACTGCAAACACAAATTAAAAACAAAAAATGAAAGCATGCTTTATATTGAAATCTACTCAACACGAAAAAATGCGGAATTTTCATATTTCGATCATCAAAATGGAATAAATGCCAGGAAGAAATATTATAATAATGAAAGTGATTTGATTTTCCTTCAATTATAAAATATATTATAATATATAGATAAATAATATAAAATAGATATATATAGATAATATAAAATAATATATATGGATAATTAAATAAAATATATAGATTTATCACATATATAACGAAGCAATGATACACTCCAAATGTAGCTCTAACTTAAATTCGGAAACAGCTGCATATCATTAAATTTTTTTATTTTGTTGTTATATTAACATCCCATTTTTAAGCGACATTTGTCAATTAAAGGACACGCCTTTTAATTTTGAATCGTGATCAAATGACTAGGACGACACCTGAGCTGACATTATTTTCCGAACTTCCACATTATATCATCGGAAGTATAATTGACTCCGACGGATTAACATATACCAGACCCGTTTGCATGGCGCTTTTTCGGTGAAATTGGGTTTTGAACCTGGAAACCTTCTGGATGGTAAAAAACGCGAGGCACAGCTTTGCTTAAGAAATCGTGTATATAAAAATTAACCCTTTGCTCTCGGGAAAGTAATCTGAATGCATTATTATTCAGTTAATACAAGGACTTGTATATTACTCCAAAAAGTAAATACATACAATCGTTTTAAGTTGAGATTCCCTGAAAAATGAATCTACATCTTTTTACCATTCTGTAGATGTTTTCAACAATTAAAATTAAATAAATAAATAAATAAAACGTCAAAATGATGCACCGTCTTGAATGGTGAGTGAGAGGCACTATCCGAGTGCAAAGGGTTTAAGTGTCATGAGCAATTACTTTTACTTCTGGTCAAAGATATCATACAAATGAAATCATGCGATATTACTACGTTATAACGTAAATTACCACAATTTCCGACGTATTTTTTTCCCATCATAGCCATTTGTAAGATTTATTAAACTGCGGAACTATTAAAAAGCAATTAACTGCAGTAACCTTTACATTGGATGTCAAAGTTACGGTAATTAAACACGAAATAATGCGATCAAAACAACGAAAAATAATTTTTTTTATCCATTTGATTCGTTTTGAGAAACATGTAATCTACAACGCTCTTTATTCTTTGCAGTACCAAATTAAACACTGAGAACTCAGTTGCGGGTCACAGAAAAACAAATTGAAATGGAACTTATGTTACTTTTCTTCCAATTACGGAAACATTTACATTATTTGCTCTGTCTTTTTTTATTTGGGTAGATGTCTTCCAATTTCCCACGGAGAACAGCAAATTAGAATAAGACGCAATTATTTCCGTGAGCAAACATGACATGAACTTTCATGAAACGGAAAATAATTCGTTAACGTCCATTTCGAGAAAAACTTGGATTTAATTCGAGTTGCGGCAACGAGCGGTTTCCTTCTTTTATTTTCATTTCACTCATGGTAGAAGACGAAGAAAATCGTTTGCTATTAATAAATCAGTGGTTTATACACTGAACCCTTGCTTCATATTTATATCATCGGCGCAGATTTTAATGAAAGAAAAGTAACAGATGTTGAGCTGTTGACAAGAGAAATTGTTTATTTTTATTACATGATAGCATTCGACTTTGAGCTAGCTAAACTTTGAAAAATAGAATAGTTCCGCCTCCATTTTTTTGTAAGTTATCGATTGCAAAAAACTTATTAAACTTTTTAACATTAAGTCGATGAGAATTATAGAAAAAATTTGCATATCATTAATGAATTTTTATTGTCTTACAAGATACTATAAATTTCAGTTCCTTTAATAATAATAAATATTTTATAAATTAATTTGCTGAAATATTATTTATTTTCCCCCCTCCTCATACTTTTAGTGATGTGTTCTAATTCATATATAGATATAAATATTATTTCTGAAAATAAAATAAAATTTATCATTTAATTTCATCTAGATTTTTTTTTTTCAAATTTGCAGCAATTTGTTGCAGCTCAAACTTGGTCTGTCAACATAAAATATGTATATAAATGTAATTGTTCAGATTTTATTCCAAGAAATTAAATTTAAAAATGTGCAATTATTTGTTTTTTTTAATTATCTTTCCCTTCAGTTCTTTTGTGAGTATAATTTGATTAATGATTTTTTTATTGATAAATTAACCCGGACTTATAAATTTGATAATATTTCACTTATTTATTTTTTATACTTTTTTTTGAATATTTTTTATGCTTTATTTTTTTATACTTTAGATTTTGTATGAATGTGAAGTGGTCAAACTTTCTTTCATAATGCAATGAAGGTAATATTAAAAGATTCGTTTCAGAATACTGTCTCGAAAAAGAAATATTTTTTAAGACAACCTTCACTTAGTGATATATATTTCAAATGATGTTTCCAAAAAATGAAAAGAGTGGATAAGTAAACGTAATAAAAATGTGACTAATTCATCGATATTTCATAATTCTAAAATTACATTTTTATAATTGGCGAGATGCATATCAGTTACGAATTAAAAGTGAAGTGGAAGCGCAATTTATATTTAAATTATCATACATACCTACGTGTCAGTTGATTGCCTTTAAACAGAAAAGAAAATCTAAAGTGAATTGTTTTATTTATTAGACAATTAATTCTTCTTACCATGAAATTCATACCACTAAGATTTGACATTGTTATGGTCTCTGATTTTTTTGTGTACAGTATCCTAAATAGCAATACTTTCACGGTAATTCGACCCCACACCGTTACTATACCCTCGAGGATGGCGAGAACCAACCACCAAATTGGAAGCTTCTCATCTCCTTTTAACCGCCCGCCAATGGGACTATGTCTGTGTGTAATAATTTCAATTCACCCACGTTCTTAAAAAATATTTCCTTTTCACTTGAATTCATGCTTCACTTTAGCTTTAATTTCTGAATTGCGCAGTTTCTTATTTTACGATTTTGAGTCTAACACTTGTTTAATCCAAAATGGTTTCAGCTAAAATGTCTGCTTCTTCTTCTTCTTCTTCTTTTTTTTTTTTTTTTTTTTTTGCTTTCTATTTCCTTATTCGGACTGCCCCGGTGCCTGATCATAATTTGATCAAAGAACTTTTATAATTCATCCTAAAAATTGTTTTTCCCTTATCACGAACTTAAACAAGAAGCTAATTATAAAGAATTTCACGTCTTTTTTCCTTTACCAAGAAAAATGAAAATGTTTTACATATATAATGAGTATCAATCTTCCAAAAATGTATCCATATGAAAGCTAATAAAATTTTATTTAATTTATAGTAATTTTATGCGCTTTTTGGAAAGTAAAGGAATAAGAATTAAATAATAGAATTGACATTCTCTCCCTCATTCCGAAACATCTGTGAAAAACTGACACATTGAAACATATAAATCTTCTAACCATTTAATGACCTTCACGATAATTGCATTTTAAGAAGAAAGCATAATTTTAACTAATGTGTCATTTCCTGTTTTGAGAGTCGCCTTGGATAGTAGACTTTTTCTACCTCCTCCGCTCTTTTTGGAAAACCACCGGCCGTTATCATTGACTTTCTTTTTTCTTTCTTTTCTTTTCTTCTACTTTTCTGTCTTGATGTGATCACGTAGGCTCGTCGCTTCCGCCAATATCTTCCTTGGCGATCTTCTTCTTTTCTTCGAGAGTTTATTGCGTCCCCCTCCTCTCTATCAGGACTAATCCATCTGGCAACATTTGCTAAATCGTTTGCGAAAATCCTTCGCCATTAGTGACAAATTTGTTCCTCAATGGCCGATTTCATTTTATCTCAGATGCTTGTGAAACAATTTAGGAAAGATCTTCATTCTGGAGGGTTCCCTTCAAACCTTTTGTTCTTCCTTTACAAATTGCGTCTTTGAAAGGGGGGGGGGGGTATTATCTGATGTCGCTTTTACCTGAAATTATTTAATTTTATTCTAAGATTTATTATCTTGTAGTAAAGAAAATTTTATGTTTCTTACGTAAGTGGTGTATTTTATGAATCGTAATATCGTGTAATCGTCCAGTTATAATTTTTTTAACTGAAATGTATTTTTTAAAATTATATATTTATCTTTTTAACTGAATTATATATATCTTTAAATATTTTTTATAGATAACATTTAATATAATATTATTATAGGGTTATTTCCAATTTTGCAAAAATACATAACAAAAATCTTGAACTTATCTATATTCCTGGCATCGTGCATTATAGCTCCTTAAGAATTCATGTCAAAGAGTATATTGCAAGGTTCTTATATATATTCTCGTCTGTTTTTAATCAATGAATTTTAACTATGATTGCACAAGTACAAGGAAACATATATCTGTTTCAAGTTTCTGCAGTCGTTGTAATACTAGATAAGAATTTTTTTTTTAAATTATCGTAGGATTGCATATTGAATTATTTTATATATCTCTCATATATTTTTTCTGCATTTTCAATACATTTATTCTGCAGTTATCTCTGAACTTTATTTATTTATTGTTTTGCGTTTTTACTATATTTACATTTTTTATTTTTATTTTTAAAACTTTAATTTTTTATCGTACACAAATAATATCTATAAAAATTCATTATATCGATGGATACCGATTAAATATTTCACTATTAAAAATGTCATCATCAGTTATGGAGTACTTTTTGTACTTCAATTTTTTTTTATTATATTTCACTTTATCGTTATTATTTTTTTAACTCGAAGAATCTAAATGTTTTCCCTACATATTGATAGATTTTTTATATAAATTGCTCATTATTATTCCACTTATTCATCGTCTCCTTTATACCCCATCCATAAATTGACCACCCCCATGCTTTGAACAAACCCACCAGTTGCATATGCTGTGGCGAATACATCAATTTATTTTATCCATCAAATAAGCCTTCCCCTGTATACTTTGTTTGCAGAGAGATGATATCTACCCCCAATTCCCTCCCTCAAACTTTTGATGAAATTCAATTTGGCGAGCGAAGTGCTTGGCGCCATTACCTGTCCCTTCCTCGATCGCGTGCTTGGCGATCGAAAATTCGCGGCTTTCCCATCGCATGTGTTAACCCTGAGGCCGGATCGGATAAAACATAGCCTAATCTCCAATGCTGGTAACGGCAACGGTTGTCGGCGGACCTACACAACATGATCGCGAGCGCCATGTGGCGTTGTGATGCCTCTCATGACGGCTGTCATTACCTGAACGGCGAGATGGAAAGCGAGCAACAATCCTGTTATTGTTATGTAAGTGCACCTTCCTAAGATGTACAGCAGTGCTAAAGGAAACAAGTATAAGTGGTATAAGTAAGTTTTGGAATTCTAAAAATATGAGCCTTTTCTTTATTCCTGTTGTGATTTCCCCCAATTTTTTTAGTGTGAGAAGGTTCTAGATTTGCCGATTCTATCTCTTTTGTAGTCTGCCATCATTTGATATGTTTGTTGTCACGATCCTCCTATAGAAAGATTAATGGCTTGAATTATAAAATAAGAGCAGAATTCTTCGAAATTTGATGTGTCATGTATTTTCAATTGAAATGCAACTCCAAACAATTTCTCCATTCACCCCCCCCCCTCAAGCGTTCTGTGGGGTATTGATCTCTTAATTTTAAGCAGCTATCAAACTCCTTTGGATGCTGACACCTCACTGGCTATTACTCTGATTTAATTAGCACGATTTTAATGGAATAGTTATAAAAAAAGCTTAGGATTTGTTTTTTATAAATGGCATCTACTTTTATGTTGAAAGGAATAATTCTCTGGTATATTTTGTTTATTCCATCAACTTTTATGAATTTTTCACGTTTGATGTATTTATGTATATTTTGTTTGTTTTATACGTTTGCTATTAGCAAGTTTTAAAATTTTTGATTTTATAAATTTACAATTTAAATATTAGTGAAAATTCTCTATTTTGACTAAGGCTCATGCTTTTGTATTTTTGGCCTTATTTTTCTCCTTAACCCTCCAGCTGCGTATCCACGATTTCCGCGGGTTGGCAATCTGTCCATTTTCTGTTGCATCCCGCGTTTTTCGCAGTTAGGAGTGTTTATTTTTACGATTACAGATTTTTATTATATTATGTTATTATCATGTAACATATAGTTTCGGTTTACTTTCTTATAAGTGGTAATTTTTGGATTGAATTTCTTAATAAGTGCCTTATTTTTTTATTCCAGTTGCTATTCACCATTTTCTACAGTATGTGCATATTCCATCTGTTCTACTGACTAATTTCACATTTTGTAAAATTTGTTGGGTGAATTGATATCGCTTTTTGGATAATGAGATATCAGTGGCTTCAGAACGCACATACATTTCATCTTTGATCAATGATAATTAAAGCATTTTTTATTGAAGTGAATTCTAAATAAGTTCATCTTTTTTTTTTTCTATTATTGTGACATGTTTGTGGCTACTGAATGCACATAGAATTCCACTTTGATTAATGATATTCAGTGCATTTTCTATTGAAATCAGTTCTAAATAAGTTAATTCTTTTTCTTCCATTGTGACATGTTTGTGACTACAGAATGCATATAGAAATCACTTTGATTGTTTGTTTTTTTTTTGGCGCAAGAGCCATGTTTGGCTATGCTGTGCCAAGCTTATGGTAGATAAACAGGTTCACGGTATAAAGAATTCACTTTGATTAATGATATTCAGTGCATTTTCTATTGAAATAACTTTTAAATAAGTTCTCTTTTTTCTACCGTGGCATGTTTGTGGTTACAGAATGCAACATTGAACTCCTCGTTGATTAATAATATTCAATGCATTTTCTATTGAAATCAGTTCTAAATAAGTTCATCTTTTTCCATCGTAGCATGTTTGTGGTTGCAGAATGCTTATAGAATTCCTGTTTAGAACACTGATTAATCATATTCAGTGCAGTTTCTATTGAAATGAATTCTATATAGTTCACTTTTTTTTCCACCATGGCATATTCGTGACTACAAAATATACATAGAATTCATCTTTGATTAATGATATTCAATACATTTTCTATTGAAATGAATTTTAAATAAGTTCATTTTTTCCCACTGTGACATTATAAAATATTAGTTTGTCCTGCATAGTTTGGTGAAACAATTTTATATCTACCAAAATAACATCATTTATCACAGAGAATATTATTTCTTTATTATCAATGCATTTTATAGTCTTATATTTGCGTTATACCATTTATCAAAAAAGGAGAGTATTTTATTAAGGATATTGATGCGCGATTGAATGTTACCCTATTTGCTTTATATAAAGTTGTTAGCAACAGAAGATGAAAGAAAAATAGAATTTTTCTTTCTTAATAATAATAGCATTGAGGAATAATTCTCTACAACAGTTTATATATCTTACTAACATATACTAATGATTTTATTCTTCTTCTGATGTAAGTTAAATGCTTGTATTGGCTTCTAACGAGATTTGAAATGTCTTATTCGTGTTTATTCAGAATGAAGCGAGTTAAGAAATTTTTTTGTGAATGATTGTAGCTCATAACCTTAAAGTGTTTTGAGGTGAAGAAAAAATAAGTACAAGTGGTATAGATTGCGTTTTGATTTTTAAATAAGCGCCTTTTCTTAAAAAACTTATTCTGTATTTGTAATTCGTAACATTTTACTTTATGAAAAATTTTCTGGCAGTAGAATTCTTTGCGTTCATTATTTTCATTTGATTTAAAATTCTCTTTACTTAGCTGATGTATTTCGTCGACTTCAAAAGACAAAATAAACATGGAATTCTTGCATGGCAACTGCTGTTTAATACATTAGCATGACGACTAATATCTTCGACTAATTTCCATAAAGTTTATCAATCCTTTAATTGATTGTCATGTTTTGTTGTTTTCTAAAGAGTTATGCTAATTATGGATGATGTTCCATGCACATTTCTTCTTTGAGTTCGTGTGACATTAACATAGATAATAATTTCTTTGTGTTGAATTCAGACTCTTCGAAGCGCTTTTTATTATGTATTTATTTACCGGCTTATCAGCTTGTGTTGTCCTTAACTAACTTTGCTAACACTTAACTTTAACTATTTTGATGATAAGATTACGAGAGTCAGTCTAGACTGTTTCGAATTTCATATTGGTGTTGACAAGATATACTTGGAACGTAGAAAATTAATTTCTTTGATAAAACTTGATTTGAAAGCTTTAATTAAATAACTGCGTTTTGACATATTTTTATGAATATGTATGTCAAATATAAGTACTTAAACAAAGAATTCAAATCAAACATTTTTCATTTACCAGTTTAACTTTTCACTAACTTTTGTTTTTGAGTCAATAATAATTAATAGGCATAATCGGCCACAAATATTGTTTTTGTGGTTAATCACTACAAATATTAAAATTGTTTCAGTTAAAGTATCTTTCAAACTAAATTTGCATTATCATTCTGTCTGCACTAAAAGAAAGAAAAAAAACTCTGTGAAGACTGATTATATATTATTTATTTATGTTGTTCTGAATACTTTTCAATTATATACAATGTATATTTAGAAACTTGTATTCCTTTGGAGTATTACACTTTCTTGATATTATGTTAATCACTTCATTCTATATGCAGAAAATACTTTAAATAAATTAAGTTTATTAATTAATCGCCGAAGAAACATTCTAAAAAGAAATATTTTTGTTTTTTGAGATTTCTATTAATTTCAATAATATATCATTAATATAAATAATCGTTTATCGAGAAAAAATTCAATCGAAGGCTGACAAAAAGTGGAAGAAAATATTAATTTTATTTAAATCGCTTGTCTTCCTGTTTATGTTTTATAAACATTATTTCCGGAGTCAAATCTATTCATTGAGCTCATGTGCATCCGTTTTTACTGATAGTAATTGGCAAAATTATTTGCCATTAAAAAGATGAAGATATACTATCGTGCTATTTTATATTGTTCTTATTCTTTTAGCGTTATCAAAATTTGTTAAACATTATACAAAATGAAAGAATAATTCAATTAAATGTTAATATTTTAATAATTATATTTATTTTATTGTGTTTAAAAAGAATGATAATAATAGTTCACAAACATTCATTGCGGTTAATAGTTAGAGTCCTGCAAAATGAAAGAATAATTCAATTAAATATTTGTATTTTAATAATTATATTTATTTTGTTATGTATAAGAAGAATGATAGTAATGCCTGGCAAGCATTCATTACAGTTAACAGTTAGATTCCTATAAATTTTTTGGTACGAATTATTGTATAAAAAGCGATTGTATTTACTTTTATTTTAAACATTAAAAAACGCATTATTTTAGCAACATATATTAATATGAATGTACTTTATTCATGTATTATTGCATGCAGAGAAGTAACAGAACATTGTATTAATTAAATGTTGAGTAATGCTCATGTTAATTTAAAATTACACTTTAATCTTTTAAATGTTTTTATTTCGACGCATTTTGATAGAAGTATCTGTGATAAACATACTTATCGATTATATCCTGATTTAGTTTATGAGCCGTTTCAGTAAAATATGTCATATTCCACGAAGCAATTCTATTTCCAGTTGTTATTTTGAAGTCTCGAATCCTGATTGAGCATCATGCCAACAGGTCTGAGAAAGCACTTCCAGTGATACAAGCCATAGAGTTATACCCCATCCGTGCCACCCCTAGCACTTTCGTTGAGCAGCTTTCGAACCAAATCATGGAATATCGTTGCTCAGATCTTTTCTTTTCGCCCAGAGGAGAAATATGAATGCTTCTCTAGAAGAAGGAGGAGGAGGAGTTAGAATAACTGCAAAACATTCCTGGGCATTGGGGAGTTGGGGGACGATCGATATAAGAGGAGGGGGAACAGACGTGCTCAACATATTCATTGCTCCTAAACACAGACTCCCTCGCCCCCCAAGCGGATTTCGATACAAGATTTTCGCTTTTACGGTTATTCCTCGAGTCTTTTCCATCCTGCTTTTAGATAGTAGATAAATCTGAGATTTATTCTTCTTTTAAGCATTCGTGAGCACTTTCTTTGTATGTTGAAGTGGCTTGCTGTACTTTCAGAGAGAAGTATTCTTAACTGTAATTGTTGTCTCTATATGCATTGGCATACAGGGAGAACTTATACATTTTAAAGAGTACGCCATGTTTACAAAAATATTTAATCTTTTTCTTCATACTTTAAGATAGCGGATAAATCTGAGATTTATTCTTCTTTCAAGCATTCGTTGCCACCTATAAATAAAAAATTTTTTTCTCGTGTATGTCGAAGTGATGCTCTAGTAGCTTACATTCTGTCTGCGAGAAGTATTCCTAAATCCAATTGTTGTTTCCATAGATACTGATATACAGGAAAAGGTTTAAATCATAGTGCAAATTTTAAAGCATAATTTTCCCATATTGAAAAACGCTTTGTCGCTTTTACAGTTATTCCTCGAATATTTTAAAATTCTACTTTTTAAATAGTAAATAAATCTAATATTTTTTCTTCTTTGAAGCTTTTTATGATCTTTTATAAATATGATATTTTTCTTTTCCTGATATGGGGAAGTGATGCTATGCTGCTCTTTCATATAGAGGTATTCTTAAGAGACATTAAAGGTACAACCTCTCCCCTTCCCCCATGTTCTGCTGCGAAAAATTGCTCGTTTCAGTTCGCTTGATATACTCTTAAAATTTGTAAATAACCTTTCGGGATACCTTGTATTGGAGTTTGCCCTTAAAATAGATTTTAACATTTCTGCAAATGATTTATCGGCAAGATTATAACTTCCGTTCAAGATTTCAAGAAAGAAATATCCGTTATTTTATAATAGTAGAAGATATTTTTTTTTTTTGGAAATATTCATTGTGCATTCATTAATATTTTAAATTTCCGGTATTCAGAATTAATTTAATATTTCTCTAAAAATGCTTTTGAGAGATTCGCATAATTATTTCATTTATGAAAAATTAACGTTATTGAGCTGTGAGTTGTACATAGAGATGCTATTTAATAATATTTATCGTATCGTAAAGAGTATCGATTTTTATGAAACATGTATGTTTTGGTTACGTTTTTAGCTTGATAAAAAAAAAATATTGTGCATTTAGATTCAGAACTTGTAATAATTAAAATGTTCTCACACATTATCTAAAAATTAAAAAGTTCATTTTGGTTTTTTTGTAAAAAAAAATCATGTATAGTAAATAATTTCAAATTTTATTTCTTAAAGTAAATTTTAATGATGCCTCAAAATTTTTTAATTAAGCTTATATACCCATTATATTTTTAGAATTTATTTAGTGGTTCATTATAAACAATTTATAATTTATATTAAGATTAAAGACAAATGAACTCTTTACTTATCATCATTTTATTACTGTTACTTTCTCAGTTAAGTTGAACCAAATTAGTTTTTTCTCATTTTGTATAAGGTTTTAAAGTATTTTCAATATTTTTTTTTACAAGTTCACCGCAGAATGCATAAAATTTCTCCTCTTTATTAATTAATTATTAGCATCAGAATATTTTCTTAAATTATTCTGATAAAAAAAAAAAGATTCGAATTTGCCCATCCCTTCATGTACCAGCCTAATAACACAATGATAAATAATCCAATTTCCCATTCTCCCGGAACGAACCTTTGCTAAAAAATAAATTCATTATACCAAATTGGACGTGTGTCGCGTGCGGACCAGGTGTCTCAACACCCCCTTTCTTGCCCTCCCCTTCTGAACTCTCCCTTTCTTCTTCGGTCCCTAATAATCAAAAACCAGCTGGTTAGGGCCGTACCGCTACATTTCCGTTACCTCTTGTCCACCCCCCCCCCTCTTTTAGAGTTATCAGATTTTGAGTCGGTTCATTTCATTGTCGAGTTATTTTCCCCCCGACTTCCGTTCATTGTCGCTCTTCAGATGGGCCGGCCCGATACCCGCGAATACGTGAGTCGGGCGTTAAGTGGAGCTTTCGCTGCTTAAAAGCGGAGCGCTTACGATTATTATTTCGCTTTTAATCTGTCTGTCTGTTATGTCATTTCGCCTTCTTTTCCGTTCGGTATCGCTTGATAGGGAGGGCCGTGTAATAAGAGCTTCTTCTCTTTTGTTCGTGTGTCTATTGTCTGTGGGATGTAAGATAAGAGGGTGTGTAGTTTAATTTTGATTTTAATTTGAAAAGTTGATAGTATAGTGCATGACTGAATTCGGATTTAGATTTCATTAGTTACCTGATAATAGAATAGTTTCGCTTGACATCATAAAGCCAACAACAAATATAATTGCTCTTCTCATCTCAAATCTTAATGTTCGTTGCCTTATATTGTGATAGGATGCATTCTTTATATCCTCCAAACAGCACGATGAATTCTAAAATTAAATTATCTCGATTTATCTAGTATAAATGATGTGGTTAAATTTTAATCCCACTTGCATTGGCATGGTGTTAAGAATCTGCAATACTGTTTTCCTGCATAGTTAATCTTATTGCAAAGAAGAGATGTTTTACAGATATTCTTAATAACTGAATGGATGTTTCAATGGCCCCCGTCTCCTTTTCTTGGCTACCATCTGTCAACTTGGCTACAAAAATATTGGTTCTAGAAAATACAAGAATCACGGTTCCATCTCTATTAAAAACGAGATTCGGGAATTTTTCTGGAAAATTCCATGTGACATCACACCTTGTTGTGGGACTACATAAGATATACATTTGTCCTCAATCTGATAGTTACGTTAGCTAATTTTTGCTGATAATTTATAAAATTAGTATCTTATTTTGAAGCTGCTGGGCTATGAAAGATTAACACGTTACAATAGTGTGAGAGTATTTAACCCACGATGACGTATTCTTTGATCAAGTTGCCATGCACTGCAGGTCTTACGCGAAAGCGCTTGTCGAGACTCCAAAGTTGTTACTCTTTTGTCAAGACCTTCAGAGCATAAGGGGCATTGAGACTCCAAATTCTGACTTGAATATTTCCAGAATGTTGCAAATAAATTTGAGCTTTTTTTCAAAAAGGGAAAATAATTATTTCAAACTATTTCAGAGCGTTAAATAATCATTGAAAAAAAGTATTATAAATGAATCAAGATTCAATTCTAAAACTTCTGATATATATATATATATAAAACTGCATTATATAAAAAAATTAATTATGTTATTCCATCGACCTATTTAAAATGAAGCCTTAAAAGAAAGAAAAAGCTGTGGGTTAAAATGGAAAAGAAAGGGAAAAGTTGAAGTCAGCTGTAAATAACTAATGGTTTCTCCTTCTAATATTCCTCAGTTACCAACCATAATAATTACTCATTCTGAGGTGACGCATCATCTAAAATCCATTTGTTCTTTGGAATTCCACGGACGCGCATTAGTGGCCTGTACTAGAAAACCCTCCATCCGAAACCCTAGAGTAAGACTTCTCGTTTTCTAATTAAAAGATACGGCTTCGGAACTTTTTCTTTCTTTCTTTTATTTCTTTAAGAAGCTTTGTTTACTGAAATAAGTTTGACTTTGTAACTTTGAGTTTTGAATTATGCTAGACTTAGCTTCAAAAATTTCTTTTTTTGGGGAGGGGGGCTGTATTTTACTCCAAAATTAACGACGTGACGGCATATTTAGTGGTTCGAAATATCCGCTTTGTGAAAGATTCTTCTGGATATATTGGTACTTCTTTAAAAGAGAACTTCTAAAATGGATGATTCGAACTTGAATAGTGTAATATATTTCGATCATAAGAAATTTCACTGCTTCATGTTTTTGTAAATTTTTCAATAATTGAGACGAAACTTGTTAAGATAATATTTTATAACATTTTATTAATAAAATAGTTTATAATGATTATATTTATTACTTTATAATGTAATTTTATAATTATTTATATTTATTACTTGTTAAAATAATAAATTAAATCATTTTATTTAAACTTATAGCAATTGCATGACTCTATCTTCTCTTTTGGATAATAGATGGCGATGCCTTATTAGTTACGTATCCCATAGTGCATTGCGATTTTGATTATAATGAGATGAGATGCTGTTCTGTTAAGGTGTGCGCTCGTTAATGTCTTGTCTTTTCGTGTGTTGTGCGAAATTTGATTATTAAAGAAATGTTCCCGAAAACATACGTCCTCTTGCTGCCATTTCACGGATCATAATGATCTTCATTCCACCACAAATTTGTTAAAGCCCTCGAACGTTTTATTAAAACTTTAGTCTAGACAAAAAATTTCAGATAAAAATAGGATTGTGTGTGAAAAATGTTATGAAGGCTTAAAAATATTCTGAGAAGTTCAAAAATTGCAATTAGAATAAAAGAATATTATGATAAAAAATATAGTTGCATTTTACTTCTTCACATCTTTGCTGTTTCTTCTTTCAGTTATGTTTGTTTTGTTTCTTCCCTCGAAAATAAATGGATTTGTGCAAATATGCAAACACAATCCAATTTCAGTAAAATATAAATTAACTTTAAAAAAAACTCATATCCTATGCATATTTGGATACATACAATCTTATTTGTGTCTAGCATCTGAAAAATGTTTACAAAAAAAGATAGAAAGAAAAGAAAGAAAGGTAAGAAAGAAGAAAAAAAATCGACGATATTCCTAAACATTATTTCTTTTCCCAGTGAGAAAATGTATTCTTTCGGATTCTTTTCATTTTATTTTCACCGTGAATTTAATCTCTTTCAAGCTTTAGACTCCAAAGTGTCGGGAAAGAAAAGAAACGCAAACGGTTTCGCATTACATTTGCCATGGAAACGTTTCAGCAACGCCAAGCAATTTCGTTCTTCTTGCATGAAACGTCCTTTAATTCTTGAGGGAGAACTTCTGCTTCCATGGTTTAAAAATACACCGGCATCTAAGCTAATACTTTTATTACGTCCTTTTTGTGAAAATATAGAATAATCCTTCATGCGTTATATATTTTTTTCTTAGATTGTTTATAATGTTTAAATTAAGGTGTACGTACACACTTGAAGATTTTTTTTTAATTTTAACGTTAAAAATCCAGTTTTTTTTCACAGTAGGTTATTAATATATGTTTAAACTCATTTCAGTGAGAAAAAACCATATTACACTAATTATTAATTAATTAAATAATATTTAATGAGCTAATTAGCCTATTTTTTAAACATGATATCTTAAATTCTAATTTGTACCGACACACAATTCTAGTTGGAAATGATGCCTAATATTAGTCTTCATGTTGTCTGCCTCAATCAAGTTATAAAAATTCATAGTTTTGTTTCTTTTACAATTTTTTCTTCAACGATGAATAGAAAAAGCGAGATTTTTTCTCTCATTTTAACATTTAAACAGCTATTAAACATTTATTTCTATCAATATAACTTTGATTGAGGCACAAAACATCCGCTATTTCATACAGATTATTTTGATATATAAATAATAGTATTTGGTTCATTTCTTGTTGAGTTATGATTGTTTGAATGAAGCAACATAGTGGAAAAGTATCATCCTTCGTAAAATGAGTTTAAAAAAAATCGTAACTATAGTTTTTAATGAAAGCACCTCAAGAAAAATAATTATAACTCGAGAAATATTTGGAATATTGGCAACATCTTGGTATCGTTTGAAAGCTAAAGAATCAGAGAACATTATTAAGCAATAAAAAAAATATTCGATATTTTGAACGATTTTCGAAGTTTCAAGTGTGTACATACACCTTAATTTTAGTCCATTCTAGTGTTAGTTAAGCGTTTATCTCTGCTGCTTATAACTACATTTTAACGAGATCTTTTTTTTCTTTTAAGGAATTTTTCTCGTGCATAAGATAGAAATGCTTTAACTCTTAATTTTTTTTTTAAAGTTGGTTTTTTAGAGGCTAATTGCTTTGAAATGCTATGTAAATAATAAGGTAAATCTTTCGATATTTCATTAATATTATCGCTTCTAAAGTTATTATCGCTTCTACTCAATAAGTGAATTGTACTATTTGAAAAATATGAAATATCAAAAACTTTTCTAATATTAAAAATAAATTCGTAAATTAAAAATTATATAAAATAATGAATAAGTCTTTTAATATTTAATAATGCCATCATTTCTAAACATTTATGTTTTATTGCTTCGAGATGGCGAGTAAAATGCTTTGTGTTTATTACCAAAAGAAAAACAGAGTTTGGCAAAATTTTGGTATGACTATAGAGAATGCTATTTTATTTTTACTTTGATTTCTACTGTGATTCTTTTAAATATTATATCTTCTATTTTAAAAAATACTGTTGTAGATTTTGCCCTTTTATTAATGCAGTAAAAAAATGTGAATTTGTTATAAAAAAAATTTAGAAATCACGATAAAGCTGCATTTGTTAAACATCCAAAATGTCAATATATTTTTATGAAAACTTTGCCAAAAATTCAAACTACAATTTTACTGTTTTTCCAAAAATTCATTCGGAACATACCTTAAGCCTTATTAATATCAAATACATACCTTATTAATACAAAACCTTATTAATATCAAAAATAACGTATGTTATGCACACATCAAAAGACATATTTATTGTCGTAGCAATGTACGTGTGTATAATTACAATAATGTAAACCTTGTGACATAATGCAAAAATATTTTTTGTGTGATCATATGCTCCGAGGTTCCTGAGGTCAAACGTTAACCTTTCGATTAATTTTTAATTCAAAATCTTTTAATCTTTATAGTTAATTAAACTTATTTCGATTAATTTTAAATTAGTTTTGTGAAACTGTATTAGTGAGCTTCTAATATGCAACGTATAATTGTGTGTTACATTTTGTAACTCTAGAACGAACAGTCTGTTCTGCTTATAAAGTGTTTTGAACGGTTTTTGCATCATGCATAGCGCATGATACAATTTACAGGCACTATTCAGCCTATAAATAGTGTCATGTTAAAACATAAAAAAAAAAACTAGGTATAGAATGCTCAATAAACATACAGTTATAATGATGGTGACTCTTTTTTTTTTTCCTGCCTCACTTCTGTGATTTTTTTCTGTAAAACAGTTTTCTTTACGCGATCCATTGAAACACAGTGAAGCAACCTTTCCTGATGATTTAAGGAAGAACTGCTTCATCGCACTTTCTCGCCAAGTATTGTAGTGAAAGTTTCAGAAACATTTTTGTTTTTTCCGATTATGCAAATTATTTTAATTTAGTGTGTGTATGTATGTATATATATATATATATATATATAAGGATTTTGATGGAAACCTTGAGATTATATGGCAACACCCAATAATTTAAAATTTGCATCGGAAATGCCAGTTGTTAAAACAGTTTTTTCCCCCTTATGTTCAATTTATCTATTAGTGTTCATTATTGTTATATCTTGTTTTCCTCGTATCTTCTGAGATCGTTTTATGTACCCTAGTGGATACGCGTGTCATAGGTTGAGAAACGCTACTGTATTTGAATGAGAAATAAAAATTCGAAATAAAAGTGTTTATGAGTTTAAATTACGTTATATCACAATCTTTATATGAAATTAAATAATCTAATTTTGGTGCTTTATCTCCAATTTGTTGAATAGCTGTCGTAGCAATACTTTTACTGAATTTAATGTGATCCGCTTTTTTTTTTCAAAAAAAAAATAACTATATTTTCGTAATAATTTTATATTATTTTATTATTTATATATTATTTTATCAGATTTTATAAAGAATTATATGTCTTTATATGTCTCTTTCTGGTTTTGTTTTTGTTGTTGACAATTATAAAGAGTTTCAATTTTCGTAATTTTGAAATTATATTATGTCTGTTTTTTTTAATTTCTCGCCTTCTATAAGTTAACTTACTACATTCAGCTGATCCATATAAAGATTTAAAAAAGACTATTAAATTATCACGATAGAGTTTTTACATGTTATATGGAAACTAGGATTTATGATTTACAAAGTTGGCATATATTTGTTTATATGTAATCAGAAATTTTTTTACGGCCAAAATACGGTCGCAAGGAGTAAAAGTCTTTTAAGATATGCTGTTTTAAATAACCCTTTTTGGAGTGGCGACTCTTAATTTAATAACCCCTAATTATAAAATGTTAGATAGGTCGGTTTTCAAAATAAAAAAAAAATGTTGATAACCAATTTCACGTAGAATTTTTTTTCATATGTTATTCCCAAACATTTTCCGTCAAAATTAATTACTACATGTATCTCTTCAGTTAAATGAAAACACATTAACCTGCGTGCGTGTCTAAGTCTCTGATCTTCGATACAATATTTATGACCCATTTTATGACGAAACACTTCCAGTTATTCAGTTTATGATAATTTAGAGCGATCAGCCAGTGCTTTTCTAAATTGAGTGAGACGCTTCTGACGTATTTATTGATTTTGGCTCTTACGTCAATATTTTCGCTATTTGAGAGATGGGACGAAAAAATAAAGTAGTTCCATTTTCTGAATTATGGCGTTTTTATCGTTTCGGTGATTTATTTTGCCCCTTTTCGATGTTAGTGGTCGGAAAATGTCAATATTTTCTCCATGGATGTATCTAAAAATATTAAGCTGTTTTGATAAGGTTATTAGTACTTTGTAACGAGATAAGTGGCTTTATTATATTCTGATTTACGGATTTTAATTTTATATTGTTACGGAAATCCGTCCAATTAAGTTCGATAGCAGGTATTGGTGCTTTCTTTCATTAGAAAATAAGAGTACACGTTATAAAACACAGCCGAAACGCGCACAAAAACAGCATTTGCAGAAATCAACACACGTACACATCATTACTAAACAACTGCTACAACATAATAACATAGCAACTGTTACAGAAAAACATAATTAGTTCCATGATCAACATTTCAAAGAGATAATTCTCCACTCGCTTAAGCACCTTTGTTTATGTAGTCTCCATGACAAATGGAATTTTCTAGAACCTTCATTTTAGCCAAAGTTAACGATTATTAATCAGGCCTCTATTTAGTCTTTTCAATATCTGTAAATGTCTCTTCTTTACAATGAGACTAATTGCGCTGGAAAGTAAAGAAAACTCAATATTTTGATTTAACTTATATGCAAGAAATAAATTAAGTAATATGATGTTAAAGAAATTTATTAGTGTATGTTTCACTCATTAGCGCCTACAATTTGTGATTAAATATGCATTGTAGTTGTGCTATACTTGTTTATTTTCCACAAGTCTTCGTTTGTGAAATTTATTAATTTTTTTCGTTTTCTGAAAACATACCTTCCAACGCTTGATGTACATATAATCATCAACTTTTACATTATAATACTTTGAATAGTGATACTCCTATTTTGTCTACCCAGAATTTGATACGATTTCTTATCATTTGGCCTGATCCTAACTTCACTTCTGGATATATTGTCAGTATGATCACTTGAATATTTTTCAATTTCGAATTTCGATTTATTTTTAATGCTACTCTTATGATATAAAGAGACTACTAACTTGCTAAGAATTTTCTTGATATTGTCGCGTAGATAAACCGTATGTTAACTAAAGTCACTCACTAATCTCAACTCGAGACTTTATTCAAGGAACTAAACCTCACATCTGTTTTTACCCACAAGACGAAATGACTCGAATCTTCCAGATTTAGAAAGATGCAGAAATTATAAGAACATTCTAGAACAAACGAGAATAAGAGAAAGTAAATCAATAGGCAACTTGTCTGCAGTCAGTTACGAACGTGCGAACTGTCACTTTTAGTTCATAGCTTTCTACCACTGAGCCATTCAGTCCGTCCTAAATTAGAACTAGTTTCGTTACAATATTATTAAAAAGGTTTAGGAATTAGTAAACAGCCCTTCAGTTTCGCTAGTATATTTAATGATTGCAATTTTATTTAACTGCTTTCTCCTTTTATCTACTTCAGTACTTCCGAAGGAAATTCGTTCTATTTCCCCTCCAGGTGCAGTGAACTCTAGTTTAATATTTTGGTGTTAAGTAGAACCGTAGCTCGTTGGCTGTCATGTCATAAAACCTGGTTTTATGACAGGTCTGTATTTTATGTCTTAACTTCTCCCTCAAAAATGGCTATTTGGTTCTGCTTCAGCTGCTAAGTTGTTAATACTTAAATCTCGAAAGTTAAAAGTTTCAAAATAGTTTTTTTACAAGAATTATAGAAATTTCACTGATTTATTTAATTCATAGGTCTTAATTATTATGTTTTTTCTGTTTACATCCAACCAGATTGGAAATCAAATTAGTTACCTCAAATACTTTAACATGATAATATTTTAGGCTTGATTCATATGACTTGATTGCATCAGTCGTTGCATTCTATGCTTTAAAATGTATTACAGCATGTAATTTACAGAAGGAACGCAAGCTTAAAGTCATTAAAATGTAAAGAAAATATTCAACATTTTGAAATAGGAACTCATTATCAATTAATAATAAAATGAAAATTCTAACATTTATTTAACATTATTATTATCTAATTTTTATTATTCCGCATTGGCATAACAGTTATTAAAATTTTCAAGTTTGTTATTTATAGTTGTGTTATTTTGTTTCTGACGATTATATAAAAAAAAGAACTGTTGTAAAATTGTATTAGAAATAAAATTTCGAAAAATTACTAGAATTAAAGTAATTCATTGATTTTTTTTTTAATTTGATGAACTAAAAGGGACGGATGGACTTTTTAATGGATTAAAACATTAAATTTGATTAATTTTAATCAATAAAGATATAACTAAAATTGTAAAAAATTGTTTTGTTTTTCTTGAAATTTTTTTTTATTGTTACCCAAGATGAGATTACATGCAAAATTTAGAGCTCTAATATCGATTGTTTTCCTTTCTAATTCTTTTTATATGAATTTAGCATCACACAGTTTTAAAGATCGTGCGCTATTGCTAGGAAAAGCATTTTACTACTAAAAAATAAATCCACATTCGTCAGATATTAAAATATACCATTTAATTAAATTTAATCATCAAGAAACTTACTTAAATTATAATTTAATATTTTATTAAAGTCATTGAAATTAACATTTGTATGATTGTTTTTGCTTAATAATATTAGACAATTTGACATTATTAATAATTGTTATAAAAACTCAGAATTTATATTTTCGATTCTCTTAGCTTAAATTTTTCGATTTAAAATAAATATGCAGATTTTTTTTAAAAATCAATCTGAATATCACATGGTTCACAAGGATTAGAAAATTTAAAGCTATTACTAACAGTATTTTTTTTTTCTGGAAAAATATAATATTTTCATTAAAAAATAATTAACTAAGTGAATTCTTATAAAAAGTTTTATTTAAAAAATAACGAAATTAGTTACAGCTCGTGAAGAAAAAAATAGCATAAGATGATTAAAAATATGTGTATATCATTATAATAAAAACAAATAGTTGCCACCAAAATGTGTAAGAAGTGAAATAATAATTAATTGCAACTAGAACATTTCAATGACTTATATTAACTAATATTTTTTTTTAATCTAATAATATTATAAATAGTATTCGGAATAAAAAATAATCAACATTTCATTCATGATTTTTTTTTTAATTTTATGTCGGTCTTTTTTCGTAACAAAGGAAGTAAACAAAATGATAACTTCTCTCTTTTCCCAAATAAAGCAAAATATTTTCTTCTTGATCAATAGACTGTGAAAATGTTTGCATAACCTATCGTTATTATTAGACTAAACGATGTTTTGTATCGGGGGAAAACCATTTCGAACAATGTAAGGGGAGTACATACAATTAGCGTTGTTGCTTAACACAATTATAGTTGGTGCTGTAATACTGTAAAAGTGTTTCTATAGCTTTGTGATGTTTACTGCAGGAAAGCAAACTCTAGAGATTAGCGCACTATGAAACAGCTTCTGCAGTGAGATTCGTTTTGCAAAGAAACAAAGCTTGCGATGAGTCTCATACGAATTCAAATATTTATTTGTTTTCAACTATTCCCGAGCAGTTTGAATAGAAAATGCAAAATTATATATTTATAGTAATGTTTCTTTTAACCCGTTAAGTCGCCGTACATACACGTCAGTCCAAATCTTCATTTTTGGCACGATGGATATGTAATTTTTTATTTTGATCTAATAAAAATGAAATCTTATTCGCTTTGTTATAATTTTTTGCAAAATTTAATATGCAACCATTTGTACTACGTTCGAAGTGTATATGTGTCATCGCTTGACTTAAAAAATTAGGAGTCAAAGGAATTGAGAGACTTTAGAATAAATTCCACAGTTAAGTGGTTACGTAGAGCACAATATCATAACTTTGTAACCTAATAATGGAGTCAATTATAAATTACATTGAAAAATCTAAAAATGCATGCTCTTGTTTATATCGAATGACAAATTTCTCTTGTGATTAAAAGTAGAGAAAGAACAGTTGTAAATTTCATTGAAAAATATAGCAAAATTGCTACGCATATAATTTGCGTTGATTTTTTATTTCAGTTGAAATCAAATATTGAATCAAACTTAAGATAAAGCTTTAAGTTTTGTCTCTTTTGCATTTGTAATCTGTATCAGTTTTAATATTTTTATTTTCAGTTTGAAATAATATACCATGTTTAATTAAATAAACAAGTTGTGATTTTTAAATCTATTATTTAGCATTTATTCTTTATTCTTCTGACAATTCTATATTGAATTCAAGTTTGGACAGGAAATTTAAGGCAAAAATCCCAACTCATGGAAAAAAAAACTAATTTGAATTGGTTCAGAGTTCGAATGAAGTCCAAATTATCATCACTTTCCAAGTAAAGTAATATTTATTTAGCTTGTATAAAAATTAATAATTAGCTCTAGATTTTCAGATATCTTGAAAATTATTAAATTCATCAGTTAGTTCTGTGACATGTATTTCTTTTATTTCTTTCGGATGTCAAAGAATGTTGAATAAATCTCAGTGAATTGAAAAATCTCTTCTAAGCAGCTGAAATGCTGACATTTTGGCTTCTTTAAACAAAATTATTGTTATTAATTTTTGTTTCCAGATATTCTCTTAGTGCGTTTTACATATATGTTACAGTCAATGCAATTAGCCTTATTCTAATGAATTGGTTGATGTTAATTTAACCAACATTAATTGATAATAACAGTGGTTATGATTAATAATATGTAATTATTATTAATTACCGATTGTTCACATTGTCCGTACCATAATGATTCACAGTAACTTTAATTCAAAAGAATTATTTTGTTTAAATTTTTTCTCTGTAACAAGCGTTATCTATTCTTTGCGATTAACGAAAAAGATAAATGTAAAAATCAATATCAAGTTATCTCTATAAACCTGCACTTCTTTTATTTTCGAATTTTTAAAACATTACTTTGAATCAAAGGCAGTCTATTCATCATTTTTCCTTTGAATGATGTCTAACATCATTTCTCTAAAATGGAACATTTCTATAAACATATAAATCAAATAATCCTGCCATTTCGTTTCTAAAAAAAGGTCGTGCAAGAACTTATTGATATCGTCAAACTCCTGTTTCTTTCCCCCTCCCCTCCCCTTTCTTCCTGGAAGAAAAATGACTCGACTGTCAATCAAAAGGGTTGATAGAGTGCACGGGGAGAGAAAAAGACGAATCGTTAATCGATGGAAATGCGCGAAAAAAAAAAGCATAAAAACAGTAATGTCTTGCATCTAATGGCTCAACTTACCATTTCCCAAACCCTTCTAAATGGACCCAAGTTCGACATTGTTTCTGTCAGCAAGAAGAGTGATGAATAAAATATTGCGAAGAAAGAACGGGTTTTTCGTTTATATGGCTTTGAACCACTAGAATATGAATACTGTTTCATTGCTGCTCGATGGAGTCGCTTCATGTAGCATCACATGCGAATGTTAGCTAAATACAAATTTCTTCAACTGCGTTGCTGACTTTTTTTTTTCTCTGCAAAATGTGAAAAGAATTCAAAAATTAAATTTAAGTGATTTAATTGATTATTTCACGTGAGCAGAAATTTTAAAATTATTAAATAAACTCGCTTTTTTTATCACAATGAATTATATTATATGTATTAATTTTTCTTAAATATATAATTGTTACGAATGTAAAATATTTGGAAGTTTATTCAATATTTATAATTAATGATAATTAATAATGTAACATTCAAGAACGTTTGTTTTTCTTTGTAGATTTAATAAATGGACACATTTGAAGTTTTAAAAAAACGAATAGGGATAGAAATATCTATCATTAAATATAGAAATATAAAGTTTTTTTTTTTAAATCAAAGATTTCTATCTTATAATCGTTGAAATATATTTATGGACATTTACCATCTCCCTAATTTTTTCAGAACTCTCAATATTTATAACAGCTAGCAATTTTTTGCAAAAGGATTCCTTGTCATTTAGATGTTTTGAATTTTAATATTTAATACTTCTTTATATTTATTATAAAAATATTTTTAAGTGTATTCTTCATTTGATTATGTCTTTTTATAAAAATATTTTATAAAATATACCATTGTTCATACTTTTTAAATGTTTTTATAGTTGCTGTAATTGTGACGAAGATGATATGATAATCATTCTTATTAAAGATTATTTTTTATCTTATTTTTACTAAATAAATTATTTATTATTAATATGTGGAGATTATTTCAGACATAAATTTATACTAATAAAATAACTATGTAAGCTTTATTTATATATTTTATACTTGTGATAAATTACTTTTATAATACTATGAATTACAAATTTTATAAGACTAAAAAATAGTTTATTTTTTATTGTGCTAAATATACTATCAATTTATATTGTAAACAACCAAAGATATCCCGTCATCTCTTAGAAAGAGATTAGTGTTTTAAATGCCTCATAGAGGGCAGCACATGTGGAGCTTTTTCCACAGAGTTGACTTCTTCGGTTCGATAGTGGAGTTTTTTTTTTAAATGAGTTCACGTTTTTATATACAACCATTTAATTGCACACAGTATGCATGGTTTCATGAATGAAAATTCTCAGTTATATGTTATTTTATTTTATCTCATTAAAAGAAAATTCGTCTCTGATGTAATTTTTATCTAAACTAAAGAAAAGTGATGGAAAAGAAGATTACAAATAATTTTTTTATCTGTTTATTATCCTACTTTGATTATAAATTTATCTTATGATGATTCGTTCGAAGACTTCATTTACTTTGATATATTTATATCTATAGTAAAATATTCATTTCAGTTCAAGTGAAAAATTATTGATATTCAGTTTTTTTTAAATATAAAAGCCTGCTTTCATTAATGAGATTCATTAGGTGTGTGTAAAACATTATAAAGAGATTTTTAACGACATTATTTAAATATTTTGAAAGAAATTATACATTTATATCAGATTTTAATTTTAAATTTTGAAATAATCATTCATTAATTATGTAAATCAAGAGCAGAATAATTAATTATGTAAATCAAGAACTAACGAAATATTTGTGTAATAGTTTAAATTTGATTTGATGCTAATTTAAAACTGAATTGTGCCTTACAGAAAATGACTATTCTGTATTTTATCTATGTCATCTCACTTTTAAATAATATAGAAAGTTTTACTTTATAACATATTGTATTGTGTTGTTCTCAATCTACTTTTGTTACTTGAATTACTTATATAATCAATTCATATGATATTACAATGCCATCTTTGAAATATTTGGCTTTTTTTACGACTTTCAGGCATGTGTTTGACTGAAAAACGGTGGGTTATTTTTCCCTTTCTCTTTCTTTTTCTTCTTTTTATCATCTCTACAAGCACTAAAATATTGCAATTGCAGATAACTTAACAAAAGTATAAACAAAAATATATATTCCATCTTAGCCTCTTGTATAAATTGTTATCAAAATTATCTCAAATCTTTTCTGCGTCCAGTGCAACCTTTGTGATTCCCATTTTTTTTCCCACCACTGACCTCCCCCTGTATGCAATAGACCACCCAAGCGATGGGTGAAAAAACACGTTTCTCTTATCACGATGAGACTCAAAATGATAACAGCCGCTTTAGGTGTCCCTTCAGGTTTCACTCTGTACACGTGAGTCTCTGTTTATCTGCCTACTTGAAGTTTATGTCTGTGAGAATAAACAAACGAAAGAGGTTGAATTTTCTCACAAATTTTGTGGATTTAGCGGTGATTACGGATATTATTTTTTTCTGATTGTGATTTTTTTTCAAGTCAAGAGGTATCGAATGATTTTTATATGATGAATATACGTATACATGGATTGTTTAAATCATTTTTTCGAAAAAGAAAAAAAAAATTAGTTTAAAATTGTAAAAACGCTACTCAGTTCTATTCCTTTTCTAAATTTGGATCCTTAAATGATAATATTGCACTCCCCCATCCCTCTCGAACCTATATAATTTTATATTTCCCGAATAATAATATATATTTTGCAATATATTAATTTCTGGGGAAAAGTATCATTTACACTGTCGCAGCTTTAACCAGTCCATGTGTCATTTTATGCATTGATTTCTTGAGGCACAAAAGTAAATAGTGGATTAATTTGTTGATTTATATATAATTATAAATGTAATAAAATTTCGTAATTTTCGAGTAGATATTTGATCTTCATTTTAAAATCAGGATTTGCTATATATAAATTTAACAGCTTTAATTAATCAGAAATAATAAAACTTTTTACTATTAGTTAAAACGAAAAAAAAAAATTCAAAACTGCTGCTATACTCGTAATTTAATTCATTTTTTATCTCTGTAACCATTACCAATTTTCATATATATTAATAATATATTGCAAATGTAAAATGACTATTTTTAATTGATTAACTTTATTTATATAAATGAAATATTTTTTATTTTTATTTTTAATCACTATTCATCTTTTTAATATATCAGAATAATGTCTTTTGGCCCAAGGAACGTCAAAATGATAAGCTTTTAAAGAATTTTCTGTGTAAAAATAATTTTAAAAAATTCAGCATGTTCGATTTTTTTCAAATAATACTTTTCAAGCCAGAATAAAAATTATTGAAGAAAAGAAGGAGCCAGTTTTGTTCTAAAAAAGTTCTTAAGGAACATTTGTATCAATATAGATCTATGTTTCACAGTTTGAATAGATATATTTAATTTTAATAATCTCTGCTAGATTACATATTATACTAGATAAATAAAATAATTAGACGAATTTGTAAAATATAATAAGCAACTTCAGTACTAAAAAAATAATATCCTCCAAAATTTAAGTTAGTACTTGTTTATATGAAATTTATTCAAATAATTATCTATTTTTAATTATTTAATTACTCTAGATGAAAATAGCTACATATTTTAATTAATAAAAAATAACTAATTAATTGCCTAAAGCAACATTTGAAATGCTTTATAATTAAAAGAAAATGAAAACATAAAATGAAATCGGCTGCTAATAACTACATGGCATTGCTTCCTGTTTGCAAAGCCCACGATTATACCCTTTACAGTTTTTCATAAATAAATAACAATTTAATTAAATGTAAGGAAAACTTTCCAATGCCCAATAATATTTGTTTACAAAATCTGAAGGAAAAAATATCGAATAGTTTGGATTTTCTTTTGCACACAAATTATTCGTTTGACTTTTATTTATATAAATTCCTCGTCTTTTTTTACTCTTAATTTCTTTTGTTGAAATATTTAATCAACAAAAAAAAAAGCAATCGTATCATTTATTTTTTCTGTTACGAAATAAAAGAAGCTGCATCTATTAAACAATCGAAATAAAGACGCCAGTGAGTAAAGGCCAATTAATTAGCATGGAATCGATGCTCTAATTTGATTTGAAGTCGAGATCCATTAGGAGCAATCCATCCCTTTCACGTGCTTCTCCGATTACATGGGCGAGATCCCGTTCCGTCCTCTTGCGTGTAAATGGAAACCCTGACAATGATTCCGTCCACTGAGATTGTAAATGGAGAAGTGGATCAAGGCAAATCGTGTTAGGATTCATAATGAGTGGGTCATCCTCTTCGCTTTGTGTGTAATTCGTGGGATTGTAGCCCAACACACGCACGTTTTGTGAAACTTGGGTTGGTAAATTCAGTATGCAAGAAATGCATTTTTGAAGATAATTAGTTATTAATAAATCATTTTATTATTTATGTCATAAATATTATCAATGATTTTTTGTAATTTTTAGAATTAGTCTGTGGACATAATGATATCCTTGAGATACACAAAAACAGTTAAGTTTTTAATTTAATATAAGTGATAATAATAGCATTTTGCAAACAAAGTATGAAAACAAACATAAAAACTGGAGTAAGAATATTTTTAATGAATAATACAGAGTGCCAAACGATTTATTTGTCATATGCACGTGAGTTGAATCGGGAACTGAGACGTTGCCATCTTGGGATTAGAAACTCCTCTTCAGATTATAAACAGGGAAAAAAAGTTACAGTGCGGCAATAAATGAATGATACAGTTTCTTGAATCCAAACAATGAATTATTGTATAAATTAGGTTAGCTTATATATGTTTGCATGTTATGTTATCCTGCTAGCTTTCTTTGGAACTTCTAGCATATGAAATTTGCATATTTGCAGGAGTTGGCGTAGTTATAAAATGTATGAATGTCATTTTAACTTGAATGAGAGTTTTAAAATAACTGTTAACAATAAGAAAATTGAATACACAGCATTGGTATCATTTAAATTATGTACTTTTAAACTAAAATCAATTATTTGTTAAATCTTCATGTTCACGTACAAGAATGATTCTTTAATTTTAGAAAGTAAATGTTGCCATTTTAAATTTCAGACATTTTCTTAGTATTTCAGTCTATTGATTTTTATAAATTTCAAAAATGTAGTTTTAAGAAACTAATACTTTAAGGAGTAAATAAATGAAAAAATTGCAATTTAATGGTTAAATTCTTCTATTTTGATAAAACAAAATTTTATTTCCTTTAGAATCTATTATTTTGTATTATTTTTTTTCTCTTTATTTTACAGCTTTAAATCTTTGGATATAATTTTAAAAGTGTTATTATATTTTTGATTCAAAATTTTGTAATCTTAGATGCAAGACTATTTTTCTGACCAAATGTTTTCGATTTTATATTTAAAAGAATTTTTAACTATTAAAAAATTACACATAATGATTTCGTTTTATGCGAGAAATTTTTGAATCATTGTTTTTTTATTTTTATTATACATTAATTATTTGTTTTAATTTTTATATTGCTTTTATTGCATTGTAATTATACAATAGCGACCAATAAGAACGCTTCACTTATACATTTTTTAAATAGGACTTTAAACTGTGTAAATACTGCTGTAGAAAAGAAAAGAAATTTGATCAGTTTACAATAGGAAATAATTGTATATCCATTTTTATTGTTACATCGTCCTTTAAATGATTGAGTCCATCTCTTGTATGAGATATAAGAAAATCTTTGGTAATGCATTTTTTTTAAATATTTTTTTTAAATAAAAAGCATTTCATTCATTTTATTTTTATTATTCATTTTATCCAAAGACTATAATATTTGTCCCAAAATAACCCTCCTATTTCTTCAAAATGGACATAAATAGAAATTTCTATATGTAAATAAAAGAAAAGATGGAAACTCTTATTTTTTGCATGCAAAAATTATTATTCATATATTTGCATGTTCTTTCACGTATAATCAATTTGTATACCCATCTCCCCTTTCCATAGTTCTTGCTAATGTATGCACGTTTGCGCGTATCTAAGTTGAAACACTTTCCTCCCAAAATAATTATTTCTCCTGGGACTCACCCCTTACATTCCTATCCACCCCTTCCACTAAAAATAAATGCACCATCAGTGGGCTGATGGCACGTTGTACCGAAGGCGTGGCGCGTGTTTTGATTGATCTGCATTGTCAAGCCCTCGGACGGCCTGCTTGTCACAGTAACCCCTTTTCCGGCGCAGGAATTGAATTATAAATGAAATGGCCAATTGCCGTTGTTCGCTCGTTTTTTGGAGTAGAGTGGCTGACTGAAAAAAAAAAAAAAAAAAAACGTGTATTGCTGTACCATTTGACCATACTTGTGAGACCATACTTGGTGATTTAAATAATAGATGTGTTTTCTTTCGAAATTCTTCTAAATGTTTTTAATAGAATATTTCTTCCATTAAGATGCTCTTTAAAAACATCTGATGATAGCGATAGGAGTAATTGGTAAATTTGTGATTATAATCCTGAATTTGTAAATGCAAATGATATTTGTACGTCAATGATAGTTTGCATTTTACTTTTTTCCGATTTTCTACGTCGTCTTATTGTTTTGTTTTACCATTTACACATTTTGAATTGATTTAACTGTTAACTTATTCTGTATCATTTCAGTGACTGCGTAGTAAATGTTCGGTAGTTATTGTTAAAAAGTATATATAATGTAATAGAATCAATTCATCCATGTATCATATATGTCGCTCCTGTTTTATTGCAATCGATCGTGATACCTTCAATTTGCTATTTGTCCAACTCATCATAAATAATGTGCAATTAGATGTTAGAGGATTTACTTTAAGTTTTTTTATTATGACATCATTGATATTGACAGTTATTTTTAACCTTTTTATTCACTATAAAATATTTTTTAACTTAAATATTTAAGCTTTATTGAACTATTTTTGATGTATTATTTAATTAATCTTTAATATTTAAATATTTTTAGTAAAAAACTTTATTTAATATAATTCACTGTCATATAAATCAAAGTAATCAAGCTTTTAAATTTAAAGTATTTAATTATAATATGACTTCGCCTGTAAATAAAATTTAATTTAATAAACCATCTGTTTAAACTTTCGTTATTTTTTGTTACTTATATAATGAAACTTCCAACGCTTTAAATGGTCTTCAAATTATTCCGGAATCCTCCCTAAAAAAAACCTTTTATCATTAAAAAAATTTATCATAAAACTTTTATTAAAAAATAATTTAATATGCGAAAAATCGTTGCCATTCTCCTAAGAAAAAAAAAAACTTTCCATTCTAATAAAAGCAAAACCTATACGCGCAATGGTTATGCGTATGAACCCCTTTATTAATGGTTTTCGTCCAAGAATTCGTTGCCGGTAATGGACGAGGCCATCGCTATTAAATATTCCACCTTCCCTATCTTCTTGCTGAAGGTGAGTCTTGGAGTGAGATTGGACTTATCCCGTAGGGAGTAAAAGAAGTCTCATCCATAACCATCTCTCAAACGACGGTATTCGTCGATGATGGATGACTAAAATGACCGGAGCCATTTTCTTCCCTGGCCTTCTAAAGAGGCTCTCTCATTAATGTTCTTTATAGCATGCCTGTAATAAATTTGGGCGCAGATTCTATTTTTGGCCATTGATAAAAATGTCAGCCAAGATTCGACAAACGATGTTATTGAGAGAGAGAATTTATTGGAGAGAGGAGGTAGACTGCTTTCTTTTTAATGAAATAGTGAAAGAACTTTTAGGCTTAATAACTTCGAAAATTGAAAATAAAATGGGTATAATATTAACTAAATATATAAGAAAATGTGGACATAAACGTTTTCTGTTTGCTTAATAACCTGGTAAATTGTAAGTAAAATGGATATAATATTAACTAAATATATAAGAAAATAATGTGAACATTATTAAACATCTTCTATTTGCTTAATAATCGCGAAAATTGTAAAATAAATGGATATAATATTAATTAAATATATGAAAAATTTGAACATAATTAAACGTTTTCTATTTGCTTAATAACAACATAAATTGTAAATAAAATGGATATAATGTTAAGTAAATATATAAAAAATTGTGGGCATAATTAAACGTTTTCTGTTTGCTTAATAACCTCGAAAATTGTAATTAAAATAGATATAAAGTTAACTAAATATATAAGAAAATGTGGACATAATTAAACTTTTTCCATTTAAAATCTTTTTTTTAAGTTAATGATGAAGAGAGATTATCGTTTGCATATATGTCACAAATTTTTAAAAATCGAGTTCTTTATGGTCTTTAATTATTTTTTTTCAAATATAAAATGTGTTGGCATCTAGAATATATTGCTAACATCAAACAGTTAAGTACCTTTTTCATTCGTGGTTATATTTACCATAGTATAGAAAAAATATTTAATAAAAGAAAAATATCGTTTGTATCTTTTTTTAAAATTATTACCAGCTGCAAATGTTTCTCATTTTCGATATTTATATTTGTATTTCCTGTAAATATAAAACGAAACGTTTTTTTTTTTTTCTTTATTACTTTTGATAATTTTTTTCCTTTATATATTTCTGGCAAAATTTCGTACAGAAGTGAAAAAGAACAAATACACAGGGTCAGAACAATTGTACTTTTGATACGAAGCCTAATAAATAAAATCAAATTTAAGTGGTTTTCAACAAATAAAAATTATAACTTCATTACTTTTTATTATAAAATATTAATGTATTTTCTGAATATGATACATGTCTCATTTGTGATGAAACTGAACTTCCCATTTTTTAACAATAAAAAAAAATTATAAATAGAGTTTGATGAAACTTTTTTTTGATCCCCATATAAATTTTAACGTCTCTCTTCATATTATTTTTTAATATAAATTTTATCACTATAAAATATCGTAATATCTATCCACGTAAATCTAATTTCCTTACTTGAAATAATTCCAGTGCGAAAAATTCTAAAATGGATTAATTTTTAAAGAAGGTGTTAAAAAGAACGATTAAGTGAGGGTATAAAAAATAGAATACTTTTTAGAATAATAAATCATTCTCGTAAATTGAGCACGTAGGACTCGTCGCGTGCTGAGAACTATAAAAAAGCCATTTCTTCCAGCTTATTTCACTTTGTTTTATTAATTTTCTTGGCTTTGTTCAAGACTCAAGACCTTCTTTCCGCTGCAGAGTGGCATATTTTAAGAGTTATTTCCGTGATAAACGATAAGAATTAGACCATTGACGTAATATTGCAGCTATTAGGGTGTCACACCTTACTTTTTTCTTCTTGTCGTTATAATTAGGCTATTGTGTCGGGAAGATGGATTTATGTTGCATGCAGATTGTCTTCGCTGCTTTATAAGAGTGTCTATATATCCGTAATTTTTATTTTTATTGAGTTTTCTTTTGTTATATATATTTCTTTATGAGTATTTGTTATTTATGATATAATTTTGGTGATAATTAGTTGTACGATTTATTAGACGTAGAATGATTGAAATTGTATCCAAAATTTTACATTTTAAATAAGATAAAGGAAAATTAAATTGTATTATATCTTAGTTATATATTAGCTGTTTGTTTTTCATGCATGTGGCTTGTTGATGTATTGTGAAAGATCTTGCTGATTATCTTGTTGACGTATTGGAACCTTATTTTGCAACCACACATTTTTAATGCAATAGTTAGTTATTATAGTAAGCAATTGCAATATTCAACGGAGGTACGTTTTTAAAGTCTGCGTTTACGCGCATATATTATTACTTTGAATATTCTTATATCTTTTGAAAAACGCCAGGTTATAATTATTCTTTATTTTTTCTTGTTAGCAACATGTGAAGTTGTTTCTATGTCATATTGTAGATAGTTTTTTTTTTCTCACAAAGATATTTTATTGATAAATTTTTTAATTTATTTTTGCTAAAATATAAGATAGTTTGAAAAAAATGATAGCATAATGAGAAGAAGAACAGGCTCTAGTGGCAATGATTTTTCTATTTTTTTTTCACTCTCATTTTAACTTGATATTCTGATTTATTGTTCGTTGAATTTTTATGATTAAATTAGTTCTGTTGCAGATTTTATTAATTCTTTTTGACTATCATATTTAGATGATTCCACTTTAAGTATAATATTATTATATTACATTATTTAATATATTTTGAATTTGTTCCATTTGATGATTCATTTTGTTATAGGCATGATATTATTTTTGGATGATTCATTACAATAATATTTGATATTTTTATATTAACTGATTCATTATGTTATATGTAAAATAACATTAACAGGAGCTCCCAAGCTTTTAAACTTGGCAATCGCTTTTTAGAAATCGAATCTAGACACATTTCATTTTCAGTGCACTAAGATTTTTCAAAGACAAGCAGCACATATTCTTTCCGAAAAAATTTTTATGTGCCCGAAAGAACATTTGTTATTATGAAAAATATTTTCTCAAATGAAAATGGAATTAAAAACACATAATTGAAATTAATGCGTACGCATTCTAAATTAGACGCTTATGTTCAAAAGAAAAGAGTGTGTGGAATCTGAGATATTACATGGAAACCTAATTTTATACGAAGTTGCTGATCGGAGAACACGAGATCCCGACAATAATATCTTTTGCAAAAATTCCTTCTTTAAGTACATTATCCGTGTGTTAAAAAAAACACTTGCTTCGTTTAATTTTAATTTATTTATTTTTATTTCCTGTATATCACACGAGTCGCTAATTTGCGTATTGCGCTATTTCTTTGCCTGCCGCTATTACTTTTTTCTTCTTAGTTTTAATTCCACTTCACATTTTTACAAATTGGGTGGAAATGTACATACATTCAAGGTCATATCGCTATTTTTAGTTTGGAAATCTTCGCATTAAATTATTCTTTACAATATATGTGTGATATTATTACTTTATAAGAATGATACATTATATGATCCCTTATGTTATATGTTACTTCAATTATACATCATATGTTTTATTATTAATCATTTATTTCCATTATTCGACTGAAAAGCATTTTAAAGGAAGGTAATGCGCAATTTATTAATTAATCGCTTTCGGCATCAATGATCTCAATCGCAGAACCTCGAAAATTCTGAAGCATATTCACTGTAGATTTGTGCATTGTGGTATCCGCAGTGTAATTGAGTGATTAATAGTCACAAGGCGTGGATGCTTTTCCTGCAAGAGCCCACAGCACTGAGCGTCCGGCAAGCGAGTTATTAGTTCGAACGTTGAATAATGCGGCGGGAGAGAGACATCCAGCGTCCGGCGTTTCTGATTATGATGCATAAATTAAAACGGACAGCTGAGAGAATTCCCTGTTGGGGGAGAGTGATGATTCGCTCATTAGCTGTAAAATCTCGCGCAATTAACGTCAGGATCCGGCAGTCCGGGAGAAATCTGATTAGGATGAAGGGATTAGGAGAAGCATCGCAGGGAGCGGTTTTAAATTTTCCTCTCGATTTTCCTTTCAGAATTTTAATGATAAACATGCAGCTTCCTCTGTAAAGAGGAAAGATGGGTTGCAAATTTTGTAAAATCTTTTCTAAAAGGTTGTCTGTCATAATTTATTCTTAAGTTGTGGGCAATATTTCTTTGTTGCAAAGACTGTGGACTAAGTGAAATGGTATAATGCATATTGGTATTCTCTACATTTTGTTCGTGTTAAGTGTAAGTGGGAATCAATCAAATATCTAACTTTATTTAATCCATTTTGGGAGAGGGGAATCCTAAAGGGATTTTTCTCGATTATAATTCTACTTGATATTTCTGATTAAAAATTTTCTGCCAATCTGGTATGATAGAAATTCATATATATTAATATCCTGCTGATTATTTTTCTTTCTTCTTTTCCTTTATTCAAAATAAATCTCATGCTGTTATAAATACTGATCTTCTGATGTGGGTCAGTGAAAAACAAAATTATAACAATTGGGATATTTTAAATATTTATCTTTTTAGTAATTAATGCTGTCGGTTCATGTTTTTGCATGCTTGTTAATTATGCCATGCCATTTTGATTATGATTTCACATATCTTTTAAGGGAAAGCGTAAGCGTAAATCTTATCCAGCTGTGTGTGTGTGTGTGTGTGTGTGTGTGTGTGTGTGTGTGTGTGTGTGTGTGTGTGTGTGTGTGTGTGTGTGTGTTACATTTTTTTTATATATATATGAATTGACTCCACTGCCTTTATATTAAATTTACCTTCCTTTTTATGAATTCTTTTATTAATATTAATTTGAAAAAAGACTTTTTTTAACTTATATGTAAAGATATCTCTTAATTTAATTTTTTAAATTTTACCTTAATTTTACTCATATTAACGTCATTCTAAAATGTCCTCTTATTCCCTGATCCAATTCCATCTTTTCTATTTAATTGATTCAACACGCGCTATGTAAAACATTGCATTTATCAGATTATGACGCTTCGAGTGACGGGATAAATGTTTATAATTTTCTTTTAAAGATACCTAAATCTCCTTTTCCTAAGATTACAAGTGTCAAAGAAATTCCTATCAAAATCTTATAATAAAACCATTGAAGGAAAATAAATTTGGTGTCTTCTGCTCTTGTGTCGCAATGTAGACTGCCGTATTTCTTACCACTAATTCTTTACGCGTAAATTATGTCTCCTATGGTAAAATAAATCGAAGTTTTAGAAATTTCAAAAGTTTCTTTTATTCGACCACGCATCTGCTTAAATATGTTTACATACATATTAGGACTACTTGTAGTTTTGATTAAATACCATAAAACAGACCAAAGTATCCATATTTATTTGTAAAAATGATTGTTAATTTTATGGCAAATGTATTTTATTACTTGATTTTTGACTGATTGGGATTTTTAAATCTCTTATTATCCATAAAGCATGATTATGTGTCTCTTAGTACAGAAGAAAAACTTAATTTTATTTACTTACATTTTAAAAACATTAGTTGTTTTTTAATTGTTGATAGATGATTTCTCCAATCCCTTTTCATTCCAGTGAATTAAATATCAGATTTCTTCTCTTTCCAGCTTTGATGACAGCAGCTCTGTAAGCAGCGGCGTAAGCGACACTTTCCCAGAACTGAGCACGGATGACAACCTGACTGGATCGTCGGTGAGTTCTGACAACAACGTGTACGCCAGCTTGAAGAGAAACCAGAGAATCAGCTCTAGTCACTCTAAATCGATTGCCAACGGTTCAAACACGGCGTCAAATATCGACAAAAGCCGAAAGGTACCTCAACCATCTTGATTCTAATATGCTCAACAGCATTTTAATAATCTTGACTTTGATATCTAAACATATATTATTTATATGATAGGATTAGGATCACATGGATGCCATACTTCACTCTCATTTTAAATATTAATTTTTTCTTTAAAGTGTTCATCTTCTTTATTATAGCGACTAAGAAAAACTTTTTAAAATTTTCTAAATAAAATCGAATGTATTTTCGTTTATTTTTGACTGGTTTTTCGTTTTTAAGAGATTAGGGATTTCTATAGAAAAAAATAGTTTGATTTCTTGCGATAGATGTGTATATATATTCGCTTGAGTTTAGCCAATCACATTTATTAAACCCAAACAATTATCTGTATTTTTAACTTGGAGTGGTTTCATTGCTAATTATGTCGGTAAATGGTCTTTTAATAATCTAAACGCGATTTCTAAAATTGATTCTGATTTTAATCTAAATGAATAGTTTGCTGAAAGAGTTCGTTTTAATTTTCTCAATTTGATTGATTCTCTGTCATTTTACCGATTTCTTGATGAGAATGAATCTGACTAATATTTGGCATTTAATTATAAACTTGCATATACCGAATTACTTTACTATCAATTTTTCAAATTTATTTCTGCACCATTAGTTAAGTCTTGGTACAGAATAAACGCAGGAAGAAGAAGGAAAAAAAAACTTTTTAATTAATTAAATTTAATGTAAAAGATTTTTAATGTTATTTTTTAGATGATATCTACTGCTTTTTATTGAAAAAACATTCTTTGTGTTTTTTCATATACTGTTCAAAAATAGTCATACTGTGTACATATCAGCCGGATTTAAACGGCACTTTAAAATACTGTCAGTAAATAAAGGGTTAAACTATTGTTTTTATATATGGACTGTTTTTTTTATTTGTTTAGGCGGGGGAGGAGCCTGCAGTCGGCCCTAGTGGCTCGAAATCCCGGCAGGCCCATGTCAAGAAAACCGACAGCTCTATGCAAACTGAAACCAGTGCTTTCCATCATGTTTCCTCTTCATCCTGGAAAAAATATCTCCTTCAGCAACAGCAGCAGCAGCAGCAAGATGCCCAGTCCAACAAAAGTAGCAAAAAGTCCGTCAAGAGTTCCGATTCCAGCAAGAAAACAAATTGCAGCTCCAACGGTTCGGATTCACACCGATCCAAGCACAAATTGTCAGTGGTGCCGGATCCGGAACCGACGGGTAAGAATCACCCCCTGAAACAGGTCAAGGCGGACAGTTCCGAATCCTTGGATCAGGCCGGCCGTAAAACCTCTCGGGCTTCTGCGGTTGCTACGGCAACTGGATCAGCCCCGCCATCCCACCCTAGCAAAAAAGCCCCATCGGGAGGGAGCAGCAAGCAGCAAAGTGGCAATAACCGATCCTCCAGTACTCCTTCGTCAGGCAAGAAGGGCGGCGATGCTGCCCCTGCCGACGAAGTGTCGCAGTGCCAGCCCTGCTCGGAGCGCCACCCTACGGCTGATCCACACAATCACCTTCCACCCTCGCGCAAGGGCGGCGGCAACAGCAAAGTCAAAGTCTGCGGCAGCACGCAGACCAACACGGGCGACCTGTACTCCGACGGAGAGTACAGCTCGCTGGGGCGGAAATACCATCCGCCCAAGCAGTATTTCATGACCACACCAGGACCGGGTACTGGTCTCAAAGAGCGTGTCTATGGCAGCAGGTCTATACTCAATGGTTCGCCTACCCCTCTGTCCGACTATATGATGGTGGGAGGAAGGGGGCCCCCTCGGCTCTCCAACCCTTTGAGGGATTCGGACAACTATGCGACGCTGGAGCACGGGCCCTACTCGTGGATGAGGCACAGCCCTAGCTGTGGGACATCTGTGACAGGAGGCAGGGGCGGTGGGGCCTTGACAGAAGCAGACAGCATGGAGTCGTTGTCGTCCACGTCTTCCAGTATACACGCACAGGTGTGTATGCTTTTGATCTTGACATTACGAATGATGATGCAACAGTTTGTTTTTAAACAGAAAATATTCTTGCATTAGTTTTGGTGTGTAATTAAAGCTTAATGAGCAGATATTCTCAATTTTACCTTTTATTGACACAGTGAATTTCATTTACCGATCGGGTGTTGCGATTTTCAATGATTTGTAGAAAGTGATATTACTGGACGAATAATGAACTTTGCTATCCATTCTTCTTTTAAATTAGTTGGGCCATTTTTCTTCCTTCAGTTTAAATTATTTCACGATTTTCGAGCTGATACTATTTTAAATAATTTTATTTTAGTTATGTTTGGTTCTATATAAAAAATTTAGTGGCGATTACTTTTTTTCGTGTTTTTTTTACTATCATTATTAAATAATGTAGTCACCAAATGAAATATAACCTAAACAGCTGTTAAACATCTGTTACGTCTTATATGGAAAGAGGAAAGCCTACATACACCATAATAGAATTATTGCATATTCGATGTCTTAGAAAATAAATATTTCATCCAAAATAGTTTTTTTGTGAGAACAATTTTTTTTACTAAATATTTGTAGATGATACTCACACATCGGTAATTAATGTAAAATGATATTTAAACAAAATTATATAAACCATTACATCTATTATTTGATATTAAAACATCAAATATTGAAACTTTTTTTTTAAAAAAATCAGTCATCAAGCACATAATATCTGGAATTCATTTATGAAATTTATTCAAAAAGTGAACAGTGTTTTAGCAATATTGCTGCAGTTTTATTCACCTGTTTATTACTTTTTGCCAATTTAATGTTGTAATCTTGAAAAAGAAATCGCCAAATTGGCGCACAAAGAAAAATACGCAAAATATTTCTCTCAAAATTTATCAAAACACGAATTTGAATATTTGAATTTTAAGCTGTGTCACAGTTTAATTTTTAATCTGAATTGAAAAGAAACCATGATAATTAAGAGCTCTATTGACAAAATTCAAAAACTTAATAAACATTTCTATAAATTTAAATTTTTTAGTAATAGAAATTTGATATATAAGATTACAATTTAAATCTAGGGGCTGTTGTTCAAAATTATCTGTAAGAAATGTAATTAATTTTTAAAGAATATTCCGAAATATGTCAATCTTCCGTAAAAGCTGTAAAATTAGATATAAAGCCATTACATTCTAGATATTAAATAATACTCGTTTCGGTTCTTCATTTAATAATATCTGTTATTTTAAATAACATTTTACTTACATAATTATTTTTTCTCTTTTTAAGATAGGAGTTATACTCAGACTAATGCAAGAAGAACTTTCATAATATATGTATTTTCTAATTTTAGAATCTGACTTTGATGTTGTTTACTTTTAAAAAATTAAAACTCACTCACGGAAATAAAGATTCTTTTCAATTAAATATTCTTGTCACTAATGAAACCAAAGCCGGATTAGAATAACTAATTCGCTTTTGTGATCTTATCCTATAAGAGATATTAATTAATTTCAGCAGACCATTTTTTTTTTTTTTTTGGAACAAAGCTTCTCCTTTTAAGCTTTGTCACAAACAATTCCGTCGTCTTGGGCGGAATTTATTATGCAAATTAAGATTCCAGCCGAATGCGTTATTATCGTCTGCGTTATGCCAGAAAATTAATCGACTTAGAGTAAGATGTTCAATTATTCAGAATTAGCTTTTTTTTCTTGTATTTTCTATGAAGAAACTGTGTTTATTAGTGTTTTTTATCCTCTCCCATCTGTGTTATGAAGTAGCTGCTTTATGAATAGAGAGTGAATAGATTTGTTTATGTCAGCAGGTTTTTTCCCCCATTCTTTTTTTGTGCATGGAAATTTTATTTCGCATTTATTTCGAAATTAAGTTTGTTTGTGATATTTTTTGATACACCAGTTTGAAGATAATGGTACTAGTGTTCGATTTAAACCGTATTGCATGAGGAATGTGTTTATCATGTGCGATTTGTATATTATTTCTTTTTATTTGTAAAAAATTAAAATTAACTGTTATTAGATATTTTTAATTATTTCTTAGTTAATTTTGGAGATCAAATTGTATTGAAATGTGTCACAAAAATTAAAACTGACGAGTAACTTCTCTAATTATAGTAATGTTTTATATTACCTTGAAATAAAAGTATTGTTTGCGGAGAAAATTAAAATATTAGGGTGTCACAAAAGTTTCTTTCTGATCATCCTATGAATGGCCTTATCTGGCTCTGCTTGTGCAAACATGCAGGCTTATCTATTTGCCTTCTATGTCATCGGTTCCAGTCGTACCTGAGCTGTTTTACCGTACGTTTTGTTTGTGCCACGGTCTCTTTTAAGATGTTCATCCACAAAATTAAACATGGATACCGGAAGGCAACATTCACGGCGTTAAAGAGGCTTGTCACTGGAGACGAAACTTGGATTTTATATGAAAATGTGCTTAGAAAACATACTTGGCATAAGAACAATAGGCCTTCAACTGTCGCAAAGCCGGTACTACATCACAAAAAAAGTTCTTTTGTCCATTTGGTGGAATTGTAAAGGCGTAATTTTCTACGAGCTCCTTCCTCAAAGTGAAACAATAAATTCTACGAAATACTGTCATCAACTGGAACAATTAAAAGATGCCATAGATATTTAATAGTAAACCATAGTAAATAAAACAGCCAGAATTAATGAACGATGAGGCATTGTTTTTCATCATGACAACGCGAGACCACATTAGTCGTAAGAGAGAAGCTCTTAGAGTTTGATTGGGGTGTTTTACCGCATCCTGCATACTCTCCAGATCTCGCTCCATCTGATTATTACTTCTTTCTATCCTTACAAAATTCTCTTCGCAATAAGCGCGTCAAATCAGCGAAATAAAAGCGTACCTCGAGGATTATTTCTTGGAAGACATAATGAGGCTTCCTGAGAGATGGAAGAAGGTAATAGATAGAAGTAATAGAAGGTAATAGAGCAAAAGGGTTCTTATATAACAAAATAAATAATATCTTAAACAGTAAATATTGTATATTCATTTCATATTAGAAATAGGAAAGAAACTTATGAGGCATCTTAATATTTTGCAAAATTCGAAAATGCTTGATGATTTGTAACATATCTCAACTCATTAGTAAAATAATTATTTTCATAGAATTAAATGTACATGAACATGATCATCATTTTCAAATTACAAAATAAAGGACAAAAAAAAAGGACAACCTGTAGATAGTTTTAATATTAATTTATTTTTATCCTATAAGTTATTGTCATATTTAACACACAAAAATAGAAATATTTCTAGATGCATATTTTATTTAGTGATAATTACTCACCAAGATATTGAAGACACCTGGAAAAAAATGACTCAAATCATAAAAACAAAAGAATCAAAATTTCATTTTATTGTATTTAAGTAAAAACACAGTTTATCTTATTATATATTCATTAAACAAAGATGCAGCATGTATCTTTATTAAATAAATTTAGGGTAAAGAGCAATTATTAATACTTAACTGATTTGTTTTTGCATGACACAAATTTAATTAATAATTATAACTACAATTTTTTTACACAAAAGCACAGTAAATGTAAAAAAATGTCAAATATCGCTTTCTTTTTTAGTTGAAACAAATCGACTGCATATTCTGAAACAGGATGTGTCGTCTAATTAGATAACAAAGAAAAACTGAACTATCAAGGATTGTAACACTGAATTTTTAAATTCTTGTTTTTAACGTTATTTTGAATTTATTCAACTAAGAGCACACATATTTATTATAAAGAACATGTCGTTATATTGAATAAGCTCTGGATGAAAATTAATTATCTACCACTTAACAAAGCTACCCATAACATTTTTACACATACATTGAATAATGATATTAGTAAATTAAAATTTATTAATAAATTCTATAATTTTGTTATAATAATTATGAAGAATTTTTTAAATGCTCGATCATCCTTTGGATTTTTAGTTAAATTAAACCGATTACACATTCTCTACTTAATTAATCTAATCATTCTCTGTCTCTTTTATTATTTCTCTATTATCTAATTACAGAATGAATCATGTAAGTAGATAATAGACAAAAGTGAGATCTCAATCTTTATAAATCTAAATCTTAGCCTTTCGTAAACTGTCTTACTTTCTTGAAATCTTTTTTCCCCCTCTCTCTTAAAATCATATGAGTTATCGATATTTTTTTTAAACCAGGCATGATTCCAAAACTTCTTCCTCACTTTTACGCATCCGCTAGGGATAAAAAAGAACATTCCTTCAAGCTGCTGAACAATAATTTACTCATCTGCATTCTCTCTCCCAAAGCGGTTCGCCGACACTTGTTGACGAGCCCACTTTCCCAAACATCCTGTACATTTTTCTCCCGAGTTCACTGAACAAACCCTAATAAATCTCCAAAGGCTGCATCGAAAAAAGACTTGTTTACACACTCCGAATAACCCCCTGTTCTCTCTGCTGCCCAGATCCAGCACGCCCGGGCTAACAGTCTCACACACGCCCGTCTAATGCTCCATCAGAGGGAACTGGCCGCATCGCCCAGGCTGTCTCGCTCCAACTCCATCCGCTCCACCAAGTCCGAGAAGCTCGCTTCTTACATGCTCCAAAGGTCGTCAGACGATCCCGAGGGTCAAAACACCTATGCCACCCCTTCGGGAAGCGCTTTCATGGCAGCCGCCATTGCCTCGGCCGCGGCAGGGAACACGGGATCACAGCCAACGTCGCCAAGCTCAGCGCCACAGGTAGTGATAGTTCTTGTAGTAGTATAAGGTGGTGGTGAATGTATATGAAATATAATAAGTAGCCAATTCATGTGATTTCTCAGAGCCAATCATTTTACATCTCTACTGTGACGTAACTTGTAACAAGTAGGGCCGAATTAAGCTTTCTAGGGGACCTCGGCTATGCGAGTCTCAAAGTCACTTTTGTCCTCGAAATTTTCAGAACCATTTATTTTTAATGATTTTAATGTAATCTTTGCATAAGTAGGTTTAAGTTGCATATTTTAACAAGCATAAATTGCCGAACACTTTAAAAAAATGCATGGTAAAATAGTAAATAAAATAAAATAGTTTTTAAAAAATGGCAAAACTTTTCTTAACATAATTTAAATAATATTTAATTATACGAAATTTTTTTTAATTATAAAACACCCTTTTTTTAGAATTTAAATTAACGTGATCTGAATCTTTCAAATATAAATTGATTAAGAAAATTACTAAAATAATTCTCCAAATTAATTTAAATAATGCTTTATTTAATTTTGATTAAGTTCAGTTGCACGGCCTTTATGATTGAATGAAAGTACAAAATTAAATAATTAATACCACAAAAATAAAATTAAATACCACAAAGAAATATCTCGAGGGCTTAGGGTCCCTTAAAGTTTTAATTTCCCTAGGCAGTCATCTATTGAATAATCCAAATGCCACAAAAAATATCTAGAAGGCTTAGGATCCTTTAAGTTTTTAGTGATTTTTCTTTAGGTATTTGCCAATTTAATAATGCATATACCATAAAAAAATATCTTAAGGGATTAGGGTCCCTTAAAATTTTAATTTCCCTAAGAAATTGCTTATTTAATAATCCAAATACTACAAACAAATATCTCGAGGGTCACTCAAAGTTTTAGTTTCCATAGACGGTTGTCTATTTAATATTCTAATTCTTCAGCAAATGATTAATGTGTAATGGATTTTAAAATTAAATTTGGGCGCTGTCTAGATAAGTATCACATAAGCGTAAATTGTTCATTGAGTTGGTTTTTTTAGGACAAGATAATGCATGATGTCAAATCTGCATTATTTTGTTGAATTAGTTGTTTTTTACACATCACTGCACATAACATATTTGATATAAATTTGTCATTAAACTGAGTTCTTTGTCAGGGTCGAGTTTTACACTTAAATACTTTTAGAATAATCTCAGAAGTGGATTAACTTTCAAATTGTATTCTAAAACTATATTAATCTAAGCTCAATTACTGTAAACCGATTTATTAAAAACATTAAACAAATTCTTTCATTTGGTTGATGATAACAATGTACAAAAATAACCTAAAAATGGTGGTAATTAATTTTTAATATATATATACTTATTTGCTTTTCCATAGAAAACTTATTGACAATGGCTTAAAGAAAATTTGATACTTCGAAATAGTGTAATGACGTATTAATCGCGCATTTAAATATATAATGGCTTATGAAAAATATTGTATCAGATGTCATTTATCTCGTTTTGAAATAGGTTGTTTTTGAGGAAGACTTAATCTTAAGATATATTTTCCACTGGAATTATCTTGTATGAACATCAACATTTATGTGCATTGCTTGTTTACTACAATTGTTAGTATCTTGTCCACTTCTATTAAATTATCATTGATATTTGATATGCATCATGATTCTCATTGGGTCATTATATGAGGTTGTGAATTAGATTACTTTATGCTAGGAATCGTCTTTTCATTTTTTTAATATTAGTTCTACCAACTTGCAAAAAGAAATCTACTCTTAACAGGTAATATGATAGAGCAAACTTCTCTAATTTCAATAGTATATAGTTTGTGCTTGGGAACATAAACTAGTCCACTCCTATCCAATTATCATTGATATTTGATATGCATCATGATTCTCATTGGATCATTATATGAGAACATGAATTAGATTACTTTTTATACTAGGAATATCTTTTCATTTTATATCAGAAATCTTGCATTTTTGGAATATTAATTCTACCAACTTGCAAAACGAAATCTACTCTTAACAGGAAATATGATAGAGCAAACTTCTTTAATTTCAATAGTAATAGTTTGTGCTTGGAAACATAAACTAGTCCACTCCTATCCAATTATCATTGATGTTTGATATGCATCATGATTCTCATTGGATCATTATATGAGAACATGAATTAGATTACTTTTTATACTAGGAATATCTTTTCATTTTATATCAGAAATCTTGCATTTTTGGAATATTAGTTCTACCAACTTGCAAAACGAAATCTACTCTAACAGGTAGTATGATGGAGCAAACTTCTTTAATTTCAATAGTATAATTTGTGCTTGGAAACATAAACTAGTCCACTCCTATCCAATTATCATTGGTATTTGATATGCATCATGATTCTCATTGGATCATTATATGAGAACATGAATTAGATTACTTTTTATGCTAGGAATATCTTTTCATTTTATATCAGAAATCTTGCATTTTTGGAATATTAGTTCTACCAACTTACAAAACGAAATCTACTCTAACAGGTAGTATGATGGAGCAAACTTCTTTAATTTCAATAGTATAATTTTTGCTTGGAAACATAAACTAGTCCATTCCTATCCAATTATCATTGGTATTTGATATGCATCATGATTCTCATTGGATCATTATATGAGAACATGAATTAGATTACTTTTTATGCTAGGAATATCTTTTCATTTTATATCAGAAATCTTGCATTTTTGGAATATTAGTTCTACCAACTTGCAAAACAAAATCTACTCTAACAGGAAATATGATAGAGCAAACTTCTTTAATTTCAATAGTACATAGTTTGTGCGTGAGAACATAAAATTTTTGTTTAACTTCCTAATCCCTATAATTATGCTATACTTCTTTATACTTCAGCTGCTATGATATTACTCCTTCAAAATAAAGAAATAATTAAATGATTTTTTTTTTGTTTTGTATATTGCTAAAATGTCTTATGAATAAGATTTGGAGGTGAAAAATGAAAGAAAACATGAATATAACGAAATTTATTGCCACTTCAGTTATCAAAGACAAAATATTACAAAAGAATCTATGTGATTAGAGGATTTTTATGTCATATTAACCTCATTTAGCATGCTTTGTTATGTAATATATGAAATGTTTCTTTTTTCTAATATGTTGACGTTAAGTTTTAACTGTCAACTTCTCTTATAAAATTATCAGAGCAGAATGACACAGTAATTTATGTATTACAACTCAAAATATGCACTGAAACGGATGGCGGATGCAGCAAGCATACTTTGGATTAAATAATCCGTCTAAAAAAAGACAAAACATCATTCAAATTTCATTCTAAACTGTTTGCCAAAGAATATTAAAACGACAAACATTCCTAAATGATAAAAAAAAGGATTAAATGCGAAAGATAGTCAAAAAGTATTCAATAAATAATTGCAATTTAAGTTGATGTTTTTTCATCGAACGCCATGTCTGAAGAGATAAAACTATGTAATTTGATAATTGGCGGAAAAAAGTATAAAAAGGCCATTTAAAAAATAATTTCTTAGTTTTCTTTTTTATATGAGGGTTTTAACAAACTGAATTATCTTCTTTTTTTTTTTTTTTTTTTTTTTCGATGTACGTTGTCTGCAAGCGCTCTTTGAGATTGATTTTAGTCAAATTTTAATAATTTATGCATAATTTGAAATAAATAACGGTTATTTGTATTCATATAATGAGTTGCGTGGTGTTTAATTTCTGAGCAGTGCTCTTTTTCGATAGGATACCTCAATATATGCAGAAATAAAAACTTATAAATAAAAATTGTTAAGAAAGTAATCTTTATTTAAATCATCTCGTTAATATTTGGATTATTTTTTCTTTCTTTTTACCATTAAATGCTTTTATTCTTTGTTTATTTACTTATTTATTAATTTATTTACCAATTTTGGAGCATGAAAAAATTTTCCTGCCAAAAAAAGTCACGCCAGAGATAATCCTTTATAAAATAATTAATTTTAGATTAATCGTTTTAATCACTTATTCAGAATTCAAAAATTCAAATTTCTGTTTTCTGAGTTGAAGATGAGTATTAAATCAAAAGTATAGAGAGACCATCGGACATTCAATTTATCGAATAAGAATCTTCAAATCTTTTTTTTAAAGAATTCTTCCTCCCTATTGGACAGCGGTTAGAAAAGAAATCCGTTGTTCAACTCTGCATCTTGGGAGTCGTTGCGACGTTCAGTGTACCGATAATTTCTGATCGCCAGTTCAAGGTTAAATCGATTGAAGGTGGGAAACGGGGCAAACGTGCAGGTGTATCTGTCCCCGCGTCTAACTTTAGTTCTCGGGGTGAGCGAGAAAAGGAGGGAAGAGTTTTCAAGGTTTGATGGATGTTGCGTGACTGTATTGAAATGGAGCAGAGGCGATGTCGAATTTGATAGTCAGGGAAAAGGAACAGGTAATGTTGCCGCAATTAAAATAGTTAATGTGTATCTTAGATCAAAGTCGGCAAACTTATGAAGTGGAAAACAAAAATATATCGCCTCAGAACTTCGTGAGCCATAATTATATAATCATAAAATTAGAAGGCTTATCATAATGATGATTAAGAACTATATTTAATCTTTAAACTGATCGTTAAAATTTCAGCATGAAATCATTAATGAAATAGAAAATGAATGCATACTAAAAAATTTTACTGCTAATAAGCGTAAATTTTATATACTTGTATTCTTTAAAATGAGAGGGAGAAATAATAAAAATTTTGCTTCAAGTTTTGTGATCTGTGCTTGTTTTAATATATGATCACTTTGGAACTAACCATTCAGATCAGACGAAACAAATAAAAGGTGTCCCAAAATAAACGCAGGATTTGAATTTACTGCAATTCGTGCAGTAAAATGTTGGCAACCCTATTAAAAAAAACCATTTGACAGTTAATAGTTTAGGGTTGGTAAAAATGGGCTTTATACGATAGAACAACCTGTTTTCACTGTTGAACAGTATTTCAAAAATAAGTCTGGTGGCCACAGTTCGAAAATTTGAGAATTGGCCTCCTAGGTCATGTGATTTAACACCATTGGATTTCTTCTTATGGGGTTAATTGAAGTCAAATGTATTGTATATGCCAATTTCGCCAAAGGTGTGCGTATGTGCCAGCAAAGCCGTGGAGGCTATTTGCTCTATGTGTTATTCTATATATAACCCTATCTTGCTTACTTCACGAGTCAAATAATATAACGAAATATAACAATTTAAAGGGAGAAAATGTTTTTTAATTAAGTAATTTATTTATTTAATTGAAATCTTGCATTAACACGTTGTTCTATCTTGTAATGCTCCATTTTTAGTAACTCTAAACTATCAGCTGTCAAATGGTTTTTTAATAGGGTAGCCAACACTTTACTGCACGAATAGTGGCAAATTCAAATCTTGGGTAAATTTCGGGACACCCTTTTTCAAAGCTGTCAAAGTTTCTTAGAATATGTTACATTATTTTCTGTTCACCAAGATCGAAAATAAAACAAACCCAAAATCAGATATTATTATAATGAAACTGCCAGCGGATATTTTAAGAAGTAATTTTTTATTATGATAGATTTTTAAAAACTCATACAAAATAAATTTTAAATCCCTTAAAAATTGATTTCTGGTACTAAATAGATTTTGTGCAATGCTCAAATATCATATAACGTATTTTTACTGATTCATTTATTATTTGAGAAATAAAAATCTTACTACATATGTATAAAAGTACTTCTACTCTAGAAAAAAAAAAAAAAAAAAAAGGATTTCTTTAATGGAATTTCTAACAAATCATTTCTAAACAAACAAACTTGTGTATCGAAATATCTTTTGTAAGTTTAAACATTTTATATGTATTCCTGACATTAAAATTTGCATACAGTTATATAAGATTTCTGTTGTTCTGAACAATCGCTGTAATTGAATATTCTTTGGGAAGAAGAAGAAAAAAAAAAAATACTCTTCCCGAGGTTCCCATAATCCATTCGTTGAAACGATGAAAGATATGCGCCGAGTATCATCCGAAATAAAATTAGCGATCTCTTTCCCAGATAACGATACTTAGAAATGTCCCTCCCCCTCATGGTTTATTCAGAAGTCTCGTTTCTGTGCTCTGCGACCCGATTGTAACAAAGAGTGTGGATTTGCTAACTTGGCAATTTCGGTAATTCCGTTACCCTTCTAAGAATCCACTTTCAGCGCTATCGATTGCTTCTCGCTTCTTTTGGACGAATTTTTTGGCTTCCTATGTAATGTAAACGATATTTCTGACGATAGTAAAAGAGGAAGATGAATTAGGACACCCCCACCACCCAGCAAAAAAAGTTTTGTGTTATTTTTATTTATTTATTTATTTATTTATTTATTTTTTTTTTTTTTTTTTTTTTTTTTTTTTTTTTGTTATGGGTGGTAATTTTATAAAATGAAGAATTCAGGGTTTTTTTTAAGCATATTAGAAATAGAAATTTTTATTTGAGTTAGTTGATAATTCATTAATATAAATATTAAGGAATCAAATCACTTCTTCCTCAAATCAGATCACTTCTTCCTCAATCTAGATGACGGTCCTTTTTTATGGAATCAAAAATTATTAATAATAATTAAATTAAGTGATAATTAAATCTAGAAAATATTACAATATTGTATGATTATCAACTATAATAAGTGCATAAAATTTTTAAAATGTAAGTATAATGATAGTAACTATAAATAAGTATATAATAAATATTTATATTATAATAACTACATAAAAGTGTATAATCCAGCACTCAGAATACGAATGAAAAATCAATTACTGGAATATATTTTTACGAACAGGAAAATGAAGATTTGATATTTACTTGTGCAAAAGCCATATTTAGTAGTACAGCCTCGCATATGTGATAAAAATAGTTAACATGGCTATTTATAAATACGAAATAAATCAAACGAAGTTTTAAAAATGATTTATAAATTTTCTGAAATACCGGAACTTTTTACATTTATGAAAAATAAAAAACAACATCAGTTTATTTGCAGAATTAAATTTTGTGAAATAATAAAAAATAGAATAAAAGATGTTAAGTAGTTTCAGTTAGTAATTTCTATTAGATGACATATTAGTAATTTATTAGTAATTTCTGAAAGGATACATTAATAATTCATTCATTAATTTTCTTTAGATTCCACAAAGTAAAATAATAACTTCTTCAAAATTTTAAATATATGCGTCATTTTTATTGACTCCCTTTTAAAGACGACATTTTATTGAAGTTTTCAGCGTCTTTTCAGAAAGAAGCATATCTAATAAATAATTGCGATCAATTCTTTAACAAGATAATCCTATCATATCTAAAAAAATGTATCATTGATCACAAAAGAACATTTTTCTTTTGTTGAATCCCTAAATGTTAGAATCGATTTCTTAAAATTTAGATCTCCTAAACTATCTTGGGTATTAACGATATTTTTTGCCAGAAATCTCTTGCTATTAAATAAGAGTGAGTATTCAGTAAATAAGTTTTAAAAAAAGTAAATAAAATAAAAGTTTCAGGCTTGTACTATTTTTAATCCTCGATATTGGCTTTTAAAGATAAATCAACATTATTATCTATGACGTAGAAGCACGCTGCTATTTACATCAATAATAAGATGCCAGATTCTTGAAATTGCTTTTACTTCATTAATCTAAAACCCGAAGTTATAGTAATACAAAATTTAAAATAGTAATCAAATTGTATCAAATTTATTCTGTGCTGTGCATATTTTTCTAGTCAAAAGAGCAATTGCAATTGTACTCGCTTCTAAAAAAATCGTTTGCCTAAAATTTATTAGTGAAAAATGAATTCGGGAATCCATTAATAAATATATTTCTTTTTTTTTAATCTGATTATGCAGTCAAATACTTGAAATATAAAATGAATAATTGGCAATTCAAAACGAACGTTTTGTTGGTTTCTCAACTAATAAGATTATATATATATATATATATATATATATATATATATATATATATATATATATATATATATATATATATATATATATATATATATATATATATACAGAGATGGAGAAACTATATTGAAATATAATTTCACCATCATGTTTATACGTGATATGCAAATCCAACTTCACTTCAAAATCCGTTACACATTTCGCAAAACAGAAATTAAAAAATGAAACATCAAGTCTTCTGTGAAACAGATGTTGTCGCTTTTAAAAGGTACTTTTTATTTTAATTATATACTAATAAAATAAACTATCGAGTTGAAGGGCCTCAATTCAACATAGTTTAATTTGATCATTGTTTTTGAAACTTTTTTAACCCTTCTAATAAGCACGTATGATGTTTCTTATTATTTATGAGTATTAATAAACTTTAGTAAGTACACTTTAACAAACTTTAGCAGGGAGAGTAATATGTTATTTAAAATATTGTTTATGTTGCAACACGATTTTATACAAATTACTTAACAGATGGTTCACTGTAATTTATGCTACAATTATTATTTTATATTTTGCGTTTTTAATTTTGCTGTTTATTTACATCCTAACTTGAAAATTTAAAAAACTTTTAAAAACTCATATGTTTATTTAAAATAATGCACCATTTTTGTACTAATTATTATTTTTGTTATTTTCCAGGGAGGCAGTCGTTACAACATGTATCCTCTTTCTCCGGGCACTACATCGTCTGTTCCTACATCAAGCAGCTTTTCCAATCATGGAAATAGCAGGAGCTCCATGTCACCTTACATGACTGGTTTACTGTCCAAAATGAACAGTAAAGATGACGACAGTAAGTTTTTCTTTGCTTTCAGCTTTTCATAAACTATTTCTGATCTTTTACATATCATGAAACCTTGATCGAAAAAGTTACATTTCGTTATGATCAAATTTTGAAGCGTGATTGGTTGTTCAATTTGCTTTTTTTTTTAATTAAATTGTTCTTGTCAAAATAATTGTTCCATTTAAATTTTATTTTTCAAATGTATTCAAAAAATAATTTTTACTTTATATTTTCATGTTTATAATATTTTTGCTAAATAATTTTCAATGCTTATGCATTTTGCTTCGCTTTTTTTAAACTTTGTTTTGAAGTAGTTTCTTTCCACTAAAATTCTCTTTCTTTAAAATTCATTTTTCTTTCAATCAGTGTCCGAATTTGGAATACTTTCTTTCATAAAACTACCGTTAAAACTGCAAAAGATTTATTTCCCTGAAATAAAGCTCTCAAATTGTGAGGGTTTTTTTTAATTATCATTTAGTGATTTTTTATATATATATTTGATTTTTTTTCTCTGAAAACTTTATCCTTTTCTAATTTTCTGAGCCAATTATTCTATGTGAATAGCACGCATGTGGTAGTTTCGTTTTTCTGTAAAGTTTGATTTGTGTTGTATTGAAATTGACAAACAACATTAGGAATATATCGATCATGTATAAGTGATTTATCGAACAATTCTCGATGCTTTTGCAGGAAAAAAATATAGTTAGATTAGATTGAAATGATAAAGATTTTTAAAAGCCAAACGTTTGCATATCCAAATTCGCGTGACCAAAAGGTGACCTTTTATTTGTGTTTAGATCATAAATCATTTTAGAGTTAAATGCAAAAAGAAAAGAAAAACTTCTTTTAAAATGCATGTATCATTTGAGCGAATTGCTGATAGTGCATATTTGTATTAAAATCATTTGTAATCATACATACATTCCATATTGTTAACACATTTTTTTTTCTTTTTTTTCTTTCATATAGTGCATGGCTCAGCCTTATCATTGGTTTCTACAAGCTCGTCCATGTACTCTACGGTAAGTTTTTATTTTTAATCAGATTTGATTTGAAAACAATTATGCAATTACCAACTAATGACCATTTTATAGAAATTGCTTTCTCTTAACTCATTCTTTGCGCAAAACTGAAACGATTCTAATTCGTTATACAAAATTATACTCATATAAATACGAAAATTATAACAATAGAACTGTTTTCTATAGCAGTTTGAGTAGAAAAAAATTATCCTTTTTCAGATGGATCGTATTTGTATAATTGAATCTATTTTACAGTGGTTATTTCACACTTACGTCTTTAAAACTTTTCATCGAATTATAAAAATTTATTCGATAGATGGCAGCACAGTAGATATTTCAAAAAATGAAAGAAAATTATTTTTATTGATTTTAAAAAAATTCTTTGCATTTTCTAATTTTATTAAAATCTTATTACTATGAAAAAAATAACATTTTTTTTGAGAGGATAAGTATTTCATAAAATAAAAATGTATTTATTCTGTTAAAATTTTATTGAAATCTTAATACAGTCAAGGTTTTAAAATTTAATTTCTTTCTTCTCCATTAATGCATTGACTTTCGTATTTATTTTTCCGAAAAGAGAATGTATGAGAGTGTTAGTAAAAAAAAAAAAAAGTTATACTTTTACTCAACATTTCATTATTATTTGTTTATTCCCCCCCCCTTTCTCTTCCCCCTTACGTTTTTCTCTCCGAAGCAGGTGTCAACTTCTAAAGCCGGTTCTCAGCCTGGAACAAATTTCCCAACATCTGTCAGGATTTCAGCTACGAGGTTTAGATTTTCGGAAATAAAAATAAAATAAGATTAAATAAAACTTGTTGGGGGAGAAAATGTGTATTGGATGAAAAGAATATAGATTACCTTGTTTTCTGGTCGCGTGACTTTGAGTGATGAATTAAATCAAATGTCGGAACCGAAGTGACTTTGATTTACTTTCTTTATTCTTCTTCGTCGACCGTCTGATTATGTTCACTTTCAATTTCTTACCAAGACTCTTTTTTTCTGCCTGCCTCTCTCGCTCTCCTCTTCTCTCACTTTTCCTTCTTCTTCTTCTTTATTATTTTTCATTTTATATCTCACTAATTTTTTAATCTTCTTTTGCATGCACTTTTTATTTCTGTTCTTCTAAATAAATATTAAATGCCTTTTTTTTTTTTTGAAAGATAAAAATAAAATGAATAAAAGTTTGGCAGCAAGTGCTTGATGATAAAGTTTGTTCTTATGAGTGTCATCGGTTGAGCTCTAAATAATCATCGCTTTATAAATCATTTTAGGATTTTGTTTTATGACTACCCTTCAACTATATTAGTATTTGCAATAAAAAAAATCGAAAAAAAAAAACATTCTTGCATTAAAGGGGATTTTTTTTCTCTTTCTTTTACTATTTTGCCTTGTCACATTTACTTAAAATGCCCATTTAATTCATTTTTACTTAATTTTTGCATTTATATTTCGATATTAATTAAAGTTCGACGTGAAAAAAAAATGTTAAATTCGATGTTAAAAAAATAGAAATTTTTTGACTTACAAAGAATTTTTATTCTTACTGTTCTATTTTGGTATGACATGAATCTGTTTTAAAAATTGCTTAGGATTTGCGAAATTAATTACCGAATGAAATATAATTACTAAATAAAGAAAATGGCAGCTTTTAAATGATGCACATGGAATTGTTAACACATGATGGATGGATATCAAATTTAATGTGGCAGAAAAATTATTTTTCATCATCATGGTTTCATTTTTATGAACAATTCTTATACACATGTTATCAACATGTTTTAATCTGCTGTACAACATTTTATTATAAAGAATATCAACACTATTTGTAATTCGTTTGTTGTTGCTGTTGCTGTTATTTGTTTGTTTGTCAAACACCACTGATAATGCATTTAACTGAATCCTCGTCTGTAATTTCTATTTAAAACTTTCGCTGATTGATTTTTATTTTTTTTAAAAATGCGTAGGTAAAGGCGAACAAAAACAATCGTTAGAATAATATTTTGTGCTTTTTCATTGATATAAAAAAATTTTTAAGAAAAGATAGGAATCATTTTTATTCGTTCTTCATCTTCATAAACTATACTAAACAGAAATTAAATAGCCAGATTTCATATAAAAAATAATTGGTAATGCTGTTCGAAAAAAAATATATACTTTTCAGCTTTCTTACTTTTACAGACTAGCAAAATATACAGGTGTGTCTAGGATACAGCCTACTGCTTTATTTTGATGTTTCACGAGACATTTAGGATTGTTTTGTGCTTTTCACCTGAGAACACTAATGGAATAAATTTAAATGGCCAAAATGCTTATCTCAACATCCAATTACTGAATATAAACAAATTTACCATCATCATAAAATATTTTTTTTTCTAGATAACAAAAAATACACTTGATTTTTTCCCTCTTATCCATTTGTTTTAACTGTGTGGGATTAATGAGTTATAAATGAGGCCCACAAGAATTCATTTCTAAGTGCCCACATAAACAAATGCTTGACATGAAAGTATTAAAAAATAAGAAACGCCGAATTGTTTGATCCAATCAGCGTTTTATCTTGAGGCACTTTCAAGGTTTGGAGGAAATCTCCAATGGTGAAATGGCAATAATTTTTTTTATTGCTCAGTTCCATTTGAAATCAAGACAGTTCTGGGATGTAAAAATCAGGAAAACCTCAATAGAGCGTTTGTTCTAAACACGTTTTTTTTTTTTTTTTTTTTTAAGTTGGGTCTCATTTTCAAAATGTAAGAGTTTCAGTCGATTTTATCTTTACAAAAACAAAAATCCGTCTCTTTGCCATCATGAAAAATTTGTTTCTGACAAGGAACTTCTATTTTATATCTGTATGCGAAATGTTTTATTGTCTTCTTTTTTCCTCCATCGAATTCCGTGCAATTCTTTGTTCTTGTTGTGTTTTCGATTCGAAATTATTCTCATGGTAACTCGAGAATTTCAATGTTTGAAAGTTTAAATAGAAAAAGAAAGTTTTATTAGAAGTGTAGAGGAGTAAATTTGCTTTAAAAATTAATTTTATTTAACAGAAATTTTAAAAAACTATGCTATGTGCCTTGCACTTTTATATATAGGTTAAGATTTGTGTGATATAATCAGTTATGATTAAAAATAATCGTGGCTAATATTACTAATAACTATTTAATGTGATAAATCGGTTAATCAAATTTACTGGCTATTATTAATAATAATCGATTAATCGCATTAACTATAATACAGGGTGTTTATAAAGTCCTGGACCCATTTTGATGTTTAATAACTCATAAAATAATAAAGATAGATTTAAATTAATAACATAAATGGTTAAATAGACTCAAAAAGTTTCATGACCCTTGTCAATGAGCTTCCACGTGTGCCCACTTCGTCGCACGGAGAATATCAAGTCGATAGTCAATTTCACGCCAGGTAGCGACAAGCATGTCGGCCTCCACAGAGCCATTTGCGCACATTATGGCGATTAACAATGCCAGAAACATGAAAGGATGCTTCATCGGAGAACATTATGCTCTTCAGAAAATCAGCAACATCTTCTATCCTTCTTAGCATATCTGTTGCAAAGGCCATCCTCCTAGGCCTATCGTTCGGTTCCAAAACTTGAACAATTTGAACTTTGTATGCATTGGGTTAATTTTGTCTTAATAACCTTGTACACCGTCGAAATTGGCATATCCAATTCTGTTACCGCTGATCTCACAGATATTCTAGGATTGTGTAAAAATGTCTCTCTGACACGTTCAACATCAAAATCACTTGTGCAAGGACGTTTGGAACGTTTCTTATCTGCGATACTTCCAATTTCTAGAAAATTCTTTTTCCACCGCAAGATGCTGTTTTTGGATGAAGGATCTTTTTGGTAAATTCTTCTGAAATTTCTCTGTGCTTGCACTATCGATTTCGTTTCTATGAACCACCATAAAATCTGTGCTTTCTCTTTTGGTGTATGCATTCTCCTTAATATCCGCTCGAATAAAACATCACATACAAAAGTACTACATAGAACAAACACATCAAAAGTAAACATAACATTGCAATAGTTGCCAAAAACAAAAGAGAGAAAAATGCAATTAATAAGCAGACAATATTTAGAAAAGTACAGATATTTAGACTGGAAAATGAAATTATCTGAAATTAACCACACGCGCAGACGATATTTACAAAAGTAAAAATATTCAAACCTGAAAAGGAAAATATATGAGTTATTCCATCAATAAATGCCATAAGTTTGTTTATATCTTTATTATTTTATGAGTTATTAAACATCAAAATGGGTCCGGGACTTTATAAACACCCTGTATATATTTATAAAATATCATTCTTGATATAGATGATCAGATTTGGACTTCTTTAAACGATATGTTTTATTTCTTCGTGATGATGGAAAAACAGAATTTCTGGCCATTAATAAGAGTTCGTTGTTCGAATAATAATGAAGCAGAGATGTAATTCGAGTAGGAAGGCAGAAAACATGAAAAAAGGGTTATGAGAAAGCATTCGGAACTTATATGGCTTTGGTATGGAATTTACCTGACATAGCATATTGGGTTTCAACGCTTCTAGATTTGGAAACGTCAGCGCATATAATATGGAAAAATAATCCTTACAACTTGGAAGTTAAAAGTTAAAGTCTGAGTGCCTGAGTTCGAGTAGTTGAAAAATAATTATTTTTAAAACGCAAATTAAAATCGAAATATATGATAAAAAATTTATCGTCTGCAAAAAGAAATCTGGATGCGTGAAAAAAAAAGGAAAAAATAATTTTAAAAAAAAAAACAGAACAATAAACGTGTAATAGGTGAATTTTGCTTTTTTTTTTTTTAATTCTTTTAATAATTTTAAAACCGCAATTATCTATGAATGCCACAGATTCAATGCAAGGTCGCATATTTTTCATGTTTATTTTTTATTATAAAGATTTTCACAGCTTGGCACGAAAAATATTTACGCAGATTCGTCGTTTCCTGAGAGTGTGCGTGACTTGTCTATAATTGCTAACCGTGGTGACAAAACAAGTTCTCAATTGCGCATCCAAATTACTTACGAAAGAATATAGAATTTTAAATTTTATTTAATACAAGCATGTTTTATTCCACTTGTCATTAACTTTTTAAAAATTTTATTAAAGATGGTTTTTAACCAAGCGTTGATGGAAGCGTTGAGTTCCATGTGTTCAAATGGCAATACTTTTAATTTATGGGTAAACTAATTGAATTGCTTGACTTAAGTCTGACGCAAATATTGTTGTTTAGTAAAGTCTTTGAAATACCGACAACGATTGGAGAGCCGAGAGCGAAGAAATAAAATAAAATATTAATTAATTATTTTTGAGTAAGCTGTGCAAATGAAGACGGTTTAACGATCTTAATTGAGATTATATGTAAATTTAAATCAATTAAAATAATTGCACTGTATATATCGAACCCTTTAAATAGAACACATTTACATGTTTAATTAAATAAATTTATGAAAGTTGCAAATTATACATTTGATCTATTAAATGAAATAGTAGAAATGTATATAAAGACAATTTTTAAAAAATGCCAAAGCCGTGCTATTTTAAAAGAGAAAATCGTTCACTGTATAGTTTAATAATGGAATTAATCGTTCATTTAATGCATTTCAAAAGTATTTAATTATAACTAATTAAACAATTAAATTCATTTGATATCTTGCAGTTGGAAGTGAAATGACATCACTAATCGCTGGAAAATGGTGCCAAATTATGAAATAGACAAAGTAGTAAAAGTCAGGAGTCCTATAGCTTTAGCTAAGACCCTGAAAATATTTTAATTTTAATAATTTGAATATTTTCCGGGTCTTACATAAAGTTATTAATTCCACTTTAATTTTTTGTAATCATTTTACTTATTAGTGCTATATAATGAAATATACTCAAAATCAAATATTGTTTAAATTTTGGACATTGTTCTTCTCCTCTTTTTTTTTTTTTTTTTTTCTCATATTTGGCCGTCTGATTCACAAATCAACAACTCTGATAAATTTTAAAATGCGTTAAAAACGTTTTACAACTTTTATAATTTGTATTAAAAATTAAATGAAAACATTTTTTTTTCATTCATAAAATGCTGAAATGATGTATCTAGAAAGTATACCCAATTAAATGGTTTGTTATTTTAGGTAACTTACTTAAAAACTGCTTACATTAAGATTAAATTAAAATCTATAAAAGACACGTGGTTTTGAAGTTTTGCAAATACCCTTACTGAACTTAAACCGGCCCTGAAATACGACAACATGAAGTTAAATGTTAGATGCCATATCCAGTTAAGTTTATCATGTAAATAGTGTTTTGTGTCAGATTCGAATGAACCTAGAAAATTCTAATAGAAATTGTAGTTTAAAGAATCTCTTGGAAAATATAAAAATAAGCTCAATGAAAACTTTAAAATTAAGTTAAATGATATATGAAAAGTGAAAACTTTTTAACTATTCAATATAACAAAAACCACACATTTGTTACATAAAACAAATACTTTGCTTGTTTGATTTAATGCATTAGATAAATAATGCATATTTTAAAAATTTTATTTCAAATAAATAACGCATTTGTTTCTTTTCATTTCAGGCGGAGGAGAAACAAGCGCACGAAATACGCAAACTGAAGCGGGAATTGGACCAAGCGCACGAGAAAGTTGCAACGCTGACTTCCCAGCTGACAACAAACGTGAGTCATACACTTTTTTTCTTTTTTCCCTCCGCATTCTTTAAGAACAGATCTTGCTGTTGAAAGCATAATAGCTTAATCGTCTCAGTCCGCTGACATTGGGCTCAAAGAGTTCATTTAACGCTCGTTATCGTTTGGTCCTTTTGAGTCTTCAAATTGTCGTCTGGTACTAAAATAAAAACAGACTGCTGCTTCTTTCCTTCCAGTGTAAAAGGATGTTTCTGTCTTGTATTATGATTTGTTTATGTTGAGGATCATGCAGTGGAAGATCTTCCATTTACGAAAAATTTCACTCTTATCATTAAATTTCTTATCGTATTTCGAAATAAGTGAATTTTATTTTTTATTCCGAAGTTTCTGAAAGATATTTCCATGGAATATTGTTTTATTATCTTTAATATGAATGTTAGCGGTTAAAAGTAATGGCAAATGAAAAAAAAAGTTAAATTTCAGAGTCCAGCGTTTTGCTAACAAAAAAGGAAATCCCAATATGTATGGCTATGGAATACATTTTTAAGCACAATTTCAATAAAACTTTATGTGTATATCTGCAATGAAATAAAATTTTTCAAAAATTAAATAAATGTTTTAATATTAAAGTATAAAAATAGTAACATAAAAGCATAATTATGGCACTTTAAATGTGTAGTGAATTTCATTTGCAAATAAAATCTAATCAGGTTCTTATTATAAAAATTTCTAAAATAAGTTTTTTTTTTTTTTTTTTTTAAATATTTTCGCCACGTTTTTCTGAAAATGTCAAAAATAAATCAAATAAAAATTTATTTTATGTTAAAATATATTTCTCCAAAAATTATTAGATTCAGTTAAAAATTCTTTAATAATAGTTTACTGTTTAAAATAATAGCATTAAATATTCATCAGTGTTCTCTTCTACCATACAATACAAAATATTAATGTTCCATACTGCTAAATTATTTACAAATTCCAATTATTCTTCATAGATTTTTTATTTGATTTGATTGGGTATTTTTTAAAGTTATCTTAAATAAAATAACGAAAACACTTAAAGCATCATAAAGTAAAAAGTCGATTGTCAAATATAACAAATGTAAAAAATGCACCAAAAAATTCTTCTGCTTGCATTTTAGAAAATATATAAACCTCATCACGTTTTAAATTATTTCTTAATCTAGTAATATTCGATAGATATTGTTATGCCTATAATAGCGCTAACGTTAATCTAAAATAAATGTTTGTAACATAGAAATACATTATTTCTCTGGAACGGATCTTGGCACTTACTAATTTTCTGCCACAAACGAAATTCCTTTTTGATTGCTTTCGTCGAAAATGTTTTAATAATTCACTCCCCGTGCACTCTCAGTGAAAGCTTCCATTCATTTCAAGAGCTCTTCGAGTGCATCTCAGAAGTAATAACTAAAATAAATGCTCTCAGTTCCGCCCGAAGGTTTGCTTTTCCTCTCAAAAACCTATTTACTTAGTAATTTGTTTTTCATTTGCACGCCCATCTTTTAAATGATGCCCCTTCATTTGTTCTAAGTGAAGGATTCACATTGTTCTGTTTCTGCTATTCGTCAGAACTAGAAAGTTGTTAAGATACGATTCAGAATGAGTTTTTCCTACGCTTTAAGAACGCAAAGAAAAGAACTCGAATTCAGTGAGAAAAGAACAGACGCCATTTTATTGTGACCTTATCTTTTCATTCTTTTTTTTTTAATAATAATTTATCTTTTGGTGTAGCTTTCGTTGGCTCCTATTGTCTTTAAAAGGAGAGAAAAAAAATGACCGCCAAGGGAAGAAAAAAAAATGTTTTATCTTACTCGTTTCTTAAGTAACTTTGCTGTAATGGATGACGTGGTCTCGTGATCTTGTTTTCTGCCGAACAAAGAGCTACTCCTTTTACGTTATACAATATTATCTTTCTCTTTCCTACGATTTGTGGACCTATTTCGGAGGTTTCTATCGAATGCTGTTGAGTTTTGTAAGCGAAAATTGTGCGTTTCTTCAAAGGCAATAAAGTTATTTAAAGCTCCACCTCATTTTATTTTCTTTTTCGTGATCAAACGATAAATTTTATGTAGCAGTTTTATATTTTATTTGAAAAGCTTTGTGTTGTAACCGTCTTTATTAAAGCTATCTGGAATTCTTTAGGAATTTATTCATCTGGTGATAAAAACCAAAACAGAACAAAAATCTAAACGAAAAAAAAAAGAATTTTAATTATCACCAGCGCTGTTGTTAAATAAAATAAAAATATGCATAAAAATCTATAATAAAATACCATTTATTTATTCTGTGAAATAGCTTGTTTTTATTCACATTTTGTTGTGCCTATTTATATCTTTAAATGCAGTCTGCTGACATCTTTATAATAGATACATTTAATATAATTCAAAAAATATTTATATCTGTGGAAAAGTTACTGCATTCATTCGCCAGTTTAAAATTCTTAACAAAATTCAAAATGGCCTCTTGAGAAGTGTAAACAGAAAGTCAATCTATCCTGACTACTATTTCTAACGAGAATTGCTATAGATAAATTATTTAGAATTCACAAAGTCATTAGGAATGCTTTGGAAATTTTTGAATAGAAATGGAAAAATTTTAAAACCGAATTTTATAATTTTTATTTGTGTTTTCAAACACAAATTATTGTCGAAAATTGAAGTATTTCTTCTGATATAATTCCGTCGGACTGACTGATTCGCCTAAATATTTTAAATAAAATGACTTTGAATTCAGATCTGTGATAGGCATTGTGATACTTAAATTTCATTCATTTATTGATAATTGTTGTTCATTTTTCTTTATATATAAGTGTATTGTTTATACTCTTATGGAATAAAAAATTTTAAAAAAAAGGAATACTTATACAAAGAGCTTGAACCAGAGCTGTTTTGTTATCTAAAGAGTTTCAAATACAAACTTCTCCAAAAGAAAAAAAAATAGATAAATGAAAGATTAAATCAAGCTAGGATGTAGTGTGTGGGTTGTGTACTTTTTCCATTATTGAATAAACAAAAAAAGATTGCTTTCTCTCTGTGTGTCTAAATAGAGAGTTTTTTTTTCTTCTTCTTTTTCCTTTTTTTACCCTCCCTTTCTTCTCGTCACAATTGGTGCTTTTATGGATGCACTGCCGCCTAAGTGGTCGATGTAACGAAAATAATAGAACATTCAACATGGCTTTTCCATTAGATTATTTCTCTGCTTTACTCAGTGTTCTGAATATTAAATTTGACTTTCTGTTGTTAAAGCCTTTTGTCGTTCAGATTTCTTTAGTCTTTTTGACTTTCGGCAATTGTTTTATAAGAAACTTTCATTTTTCCTCATTTCGCTTAAATTAAATCTTTGCCTTTCAAATTTTTCTTGAAAACGATTTTCTTTATTTTTTACCATGTCTATAGTGCATTTAGTTAAAAGCCTTAAGTCCCACCATTAGTTTGCCGCACAACAAAGATTAAAAATATATAGAAGTTACTGCAGAATAAAGATTATTGGATTTTCTCCAGCAATTAGGTGCATCCTTGGAACTTTTTTTTTTTAGTTAATTTTTATTTTAAAAGTTCTTATATTGAAAAGGTTTGAAGTTTTTTTTCTAAAACAACCTGAGAAAATAATTAATTTGGTCTAAATGTGAAGTCAATCGCAATAATTCTTAATTATGTTCACTGATGTTTTTATTATTATTAGATTTTTTTGAGTTAAATAAATCTGTAGTTGTGTGAAGCTTTACAACATCTTTGAGTATTGAAAGCTCAATACATATTAATAAAAACATTGTCGTAAAAATATCTAGTTATTTAACTTTTAGAGTTTTTCCACCTCTTTTATGACTAAATATCGTCTGCTTGTTCTTTTTGTCTCCCTTTTTCAGCTGCCTAACAATTAAAAATAAAATTAATGGAACTAAAATGTAAGATCAGTTTGATTTATATTTTTTCATTTTCATTTTTTTTCCATGATTCTAAATATATTATACGTAGAAGAGTTAATAGTAATAATAGATTAGTTTCTGAAGAATTAATTAATTATTTTAAAAAGTGAATTCAGATCAATATTATTAATCTTCAGAAAATTTTAATTAAATTAATGAAATCAAGATTTCTTCCTTAATAATTTTTGCATGGTAATATTTAAGATTATGGCAGACGATTTCGTCACGTTCTAGAGACATCATTTGCTGTCACAACCCATAGTTTATAAGACCTTGATTGAGGAGAAATATTGCCACAAATGAATTAAATTAATTTACTCATTTGCTATTATATAATGAATTCCTTATTTACTTGCCCTTAATACCTTAATTATAATCAATATTTTAAAAGGTAAAGCTGTCATTTTCTCGTCGCAGAGTAACATTAAAGGTTTATAAATAACCTCAACAAGCGCTGGAAGCAGGAAGAAACCGTAATTACTCTCCTTTTTTCTTCTCTCTCTCTCTCTACTACAATTATTCTTTCTGAACAAAACAGATAGGGAAAAAAAGACCATCTTTTTACGCTTCTGTATCGCATGCATACTAAGTAGAACCCACTAAGCACGGTAATGTTATCCAACCAATTACTATGTATCTTAGTAGAGGAACTTAATACTTTAATCCTCAGTTCTTCGTATGTCCAGATAAATATTTCACCAGATAAAGATCAGATCTATCTGGAGGCTAATGAATCTCGTGGAGAATGATTAATTATCGCATAAGCTTTAACGCACAAAAATCAATACTGTGTCTCCCCCCCCCCATCTCCTCGCTGCAGGGAATTTGCTGGAAAGTTATTTAGATGGAAAAGTAATAGCCCATATATATGAAGGAGAAAAAAACAACTTTCTTGTAATTAAAGTAAGTGCTCTTCAGTCGAGCAAAACCTATTATTTAAAATTTGCTCAACATTTATTTTCCTTAGCAATGCGTTTTTTTGTATTCGAATGTGTGTGTGTTTTTTAAGTATTGGATCGCTAGTCCATGCAATATTTTGAAGGTACTTTTTTAAATGCTATCATTTATTATCTAGGAATTCATTAATTGAATCGTTATCTAATGTTTCGTTTGTAATTAAAAACTCTGAATGTTGAATGTATTGTATGGAAAACGAAGTTTCCATGCCATTAACATTTTTCAAATAGATATTGCTTTATCATATTGAAAAAGATAATGTTAAGGGGAGGGGGGAAAGAAATGTTAAATCATGGAAATGGCTCGTGTGTGTACGATTTATTTAGAACATCAGATATCTTTTATCTTGTGCAATTAACTTCGAATTAAAAACTCTTTTGAATGAGAATTTAAATCAACCTGTACATTAAAATAAAACATTATAATCTAGAAATTCTGTCCGATTTTTTGATTAAATAAAATTGGACAGAATCGGAAACAATCTTATTTCTTTTCAAATTATCTTATATAAATTAAATTTATAAATAAATGGCTATGTATGTTGTTTGCCCTATCTTTCTTCTGTAAAGGAGAGGATATGACTAAATATAAAAAGCATCCAATTTGTTCTATCGTAAGGTCATTGCTTTTCTAAATGCATTTAATCAAAAATAATATATTGTTCTTAAATTACATGTATAATGAGTAATAGGAAATCAGAAAGTAATACGAAAGAAAGCTTAGGAATCAAATTAACAATGGCCTATTCCGATTGGTTCTTCTTATTTTTTTATTACATTAAATTAATTTACCAATATAGATTCGGTTTTAGTCAAACATATTTGCGCTTCCATTATTATTCATCTGATATAACGGTTGACAAATAACACTGAAATGACCTCTAATATTAACATAACCTTGAAATTCAATTTTATTCTAATTAATTTGTTGTTCAACAGTTTTTACGAAATCATTCATTCCTTCGTTAAATCTTATGCAAATATGGATTAGAAAATGTGATAAAGCATTTCGTGTGTACACATTCCGGTATTAAAATATATTCAGCCTTCGTACCCAAATCAATTTGCTTATGGTATTCATTTACGAAATACACACGGAAGCAATCGCAGCATAGCAATCAAAATCCTGCAATGAGTTCTTCCTCCTTCAGCAAAAAAAGCCTTCTCACCAAATCGGTGATGACGTTCTTTTATTAGGTCCACATTCGACCTTAAGGAGCTCAATTTGTTTCTGAAATTGCCTTCGTGTCTGGCCTTCAAATGAAACAAGCACAACAAAATGGCCAAGTGGCATCTTTCGCTTCTTGAAATTAATGTGCGTTGAACATCTTTTCAACGCCCTAAGAATGGAGCATTGTTAGGTTATCTCAACAACACTGGAAGCTGGCACTTGGAAGTTCGTTATAACCTTTCAACAGGTTGCTTTTCTGTTTTATGCAAGATCGGCGTGTGGCCAACCAGATAGATCTGTGCTATTACGCAAATATATAGGAAGGAACGTGTCTTTTTGACAATGACAGCGTCACATTTGACAATAAGTGCGTTGTTTGTATCGTGCCTGTAATTATAATTTGCTGCTAATTTTTGTCTAGTTTCTTTTTCGTGTTGAAATCTCCACCCATGATCGTTATGTGTTTTGCTGTTATTTAACCGTATCAGATTACTATTTTAATGATAGTAGCCTTGAGCGTGTTGAATTGTTTCATCGAATTTGTAACTCGCTCAACTGATCAAATCAGGTTTCTTTCTTCCTTATTAATATCAATCACAAATGATATTTTCCAACGGCTTCCTTGTTTGAAAGAGTTTTCAGTGCGGCTAGCCAATTTTGATTTTGTATATTTGTGCATATAATTTTGTTGGAATTGGTAATTTTTAAGAAATGTAGTCATTGTTTTTAAGCAGTATTATCTATTAATGGAGACTTCACATGATTGTTAAAAATCAAAAGTTTTAATTTTATTTATTTTGTACAAGGATCAGATCTGATCATACTGCGCCAATCATATGATTGATTAAACTTTTTAAAGAAAGAGAATGTAGATATTTCAATCCATAGTCATTGTGGAATGTTATTTATGAAGCCCATGTATCAATTATGAATGTAAAATCTTTGAAAAAGGTGTTAGAACTTATGAGACTTTTTATAAATTAAATTGGAATATAAATTAATTTGGAATGCAATAAGTAAGTAAATGAGTATTCAGTAGTTTGAAGAGGCCCACCTAAGTGCATTGGGATCAGGCGATCTGTATTAAAGTTGTGAAAGGAAATTTCGATCTTTTTTTTACTTTGGAAATCGTGGTTAATTAGGGTTTATTATGCAAATACAATTTTATATCGCTCAAAATATTTCCTAAAAATATCATACTTTCAGGTACGGAAATTGACAGCAAAAAAAGTGAAGCAATTTTTATTTCAATAATTTCATGCAAATGACATCTGCTTAGTTTTATGAAAGATTAGCATCTGATGTTCGCGGTGTAAATAAATCAATTTGTAATAAATTGGTTTATTTCTAAGAATGCCGTTGCAGTCACATAAGAATAGTTGAACTAATGTGCCTCAAATTTTTAAAAGAGAATTTAACAGTATGTAAGTATTTTTATTAAATGATGCAATTGAACTAAAACGTTGAAAGAAGAAAAGTTGATGAATTCAATGACCGACGATTCAAAAGATCAAGAAGCTTTAAAGCGAAGTGAAGTTGGCTTCACTTCCCACAAACATTCAAACATATCAGATAGAGTTGAATTGTAAATTCAAAAAAATAAATTCTAGTTAATCAAATAAAATAGCCATTTTAACTCATCAGTTTCTCGAAAATATTTTCTTTCCTGGTTTTAAGCATTTGAGGAGGATTTTTGTATTATCCATTGCATTTATTAAAAACTAGTTACCAAACTGCATTTCATGTATTCAACTCCAAAACTTGTTTCCAAACGGCTTTTCATCTATTTAACTTAAAAACTTCTTGAAACTATGCTCGCGTTATGCATTTTAAGTGCATCACGGCGATTTAATTTTAAAATCCATTGCACATCTGGGCAAGACGTAGCATTGAGAAACGTTCGATTAAATGTTAGATAATATGCGCAATAACATTTATCAAATGAATGTGACGTCTCTGCTAATGGATTATTTTAGAAGTTCCAAACAAAGCAAAAATAGAATTAAAACTGTCAGTTTTTACTATGAAAAAAAAATCACATAAATTTTCAAGTTTTAGACAGGACTATTAAGATTTTTCAAAAGATACATAAATGCTTTAAAATCATACTAAACATGCAATGCTGTTCTCGTGAGCATACATAGATATCTTTCTCTAAAGGAAAAAAATTATATAATAAAAAGTTTACAAATTTGCATTACACTGAAAAAAAATCTATAAATCATACAACGTGTGGAAAAACATCCTGCGGCAGAATTTCGCTTCGTGATTTCTGCCTTGGAGACCTTAAGTCATCTTTGACCTCCCACCTTTCTCATTTGCTCAACAACATCCTACGCTTCTCTTTGTGATGTTTTTTTCTCCTCACTTTCTCTCTCTTTGCTTTATTTTTGCTGGGTCGACAAAAGTTTCTACTTGCAGCTGATTATCGGTCGAAAAAAAAAAAGCTTACATCCGCACTTCCAACGAGCCTAACTCGAACTCATGCGGCTAACTACAGGTCAGTTGGCCATGATGAAGGCTTTGTAACTGGAGGGGTAGTGAAGAATTTTCCTTTAAAGTTAGCAGAATTAGTGTGTAGGCGTATCGATGTCAGGTGTTAAATGTTGAGAGTTGATCAAATAAACTTAAATGGTGTATCCTTATCCGTTGGTGCATGGATGAGTTCTGTAAATAGAACACAAATAAAAAGGGGAAATGGCATTTTTCCCTCGCTTTATAACAATAGAAGTTAGACAGAAAGTTTCGTAATGTGAACCACAGAGATTATTTTTAGTATTTTACCTTATTTATAACACTACTTCGATAATAATTCTAAATTTGTCTGATACTTTTAACGATTATTTAGGAAAAAATGGGTAGAGGGTTTGTTGTAAATGAGAAGAAAAAAAAAAAAGAATAAGAATATTAGCAATAATTTTTAAGAATTAATGAAAAACTATTAACTTTTTTTGAGTTAGCTTTGTAAGAATGAAAGTTTATTTTTTATTTCGACTAAAAATCTCGCATGTTAAATTAAATAAGTATTACAAATATTGCAAAAAATGTGGTATTACAAAAAATAATTTATTGTGATATAAGTAATCAAAAAGTAGCATAATATAAAAAAATTATGAATTGACCTATCAAATCCAGTAATCTTAATAAATTCAACTTGCAAATTTGTAAATATTGTTGCTAAATTCCTTAATGTAACTTAAATACAACAACATATGGATTAAATAAATTTTGGGTTCTTTTATTTTTTTATATAAAAAAAAAGAGTATTAGCAATAATTTTGAAGAATTAATGAAAAACTATTAACTTCTTTTGAGTTAGTTTTGTAAGAATGAAAGTTTTTTTTTTTTTATTTCGACTAGAAATTTCGCATGTTAAATTAAATGAATGGCATTACAAAAAATAATTTATTGTGATTATAATTAATCAGAAAATTATATTATGTAAAAATATTTATGCGTTAATTTTAATTTATTCAGCGAGTAAATTTGTAAATATTGTTGTTAAATTCTGTAATATAATTTAAATACGACAGCATGTGGATTAAATGACTCAGATTTCCGATGTCAGGGTTGTTTTTCTGTTTAAAATTTAATATAAATTTTATAAATTCAGAAATAATGCTGAAATTATGCCCGAAAATATAAGATTTCTAAAATTATTGATAGCAAATAAATAACGCATTATTTTGGCGAGTGAATTGAAAATACTTGCAATTAAAACCTTTTTTTTTATTTGTTTGTGCAATCACATTTATAGGTATTTGTTTTCTAATATTTCGTACTCTGAAATATATTTTTATAAGCATTGCAATAAAGTGCAAAGTATCTCTGTAGATCGTCGACTTGCGTTTTTTGTAGTACTGCATTATAATAAATTATGGAGAATTTCTAGACAATTTGAATCTAAAAAATCGTCTTCAAGATTCATTGGAATAAATAGGTTCTGTTTCGAATAAATGTCTTCCAATATGGCATTTTTAAAAATATGTAAATTACTTACCCTTCGATGGTTTTAACTCACATTTTGAAGCATTACGTTTCATACTTATAAATATTTTCTGGCTTTTCAAATATTCGAATGTGAGCGTTTTGAGAACTTGATAGGTTGTTTACCCAAACCATTTCGAAAATGATTTGATATCTTTATATTTAAAATTTATACATAGGAAAAGGAACTGCGTTTCACCATTTCAGAAATCATATAGACACAGTGAAAATGCAGCAAATATTTATTCAGTTTCGTTTGAATAGAATTCTTATTTTCATTGGCCCAAACGGAACGAAAATTGGACTTGGAAGGAAGAAAGTTTTGAAACTGATATCGATTTTCCATTTGGATGCAGATGGAAAAAGAAAGTTGGCTTTTAAGAAAATCTCTAGAGGCGTTTTTACTGTTTATCTGTTATGGTTTTTTTATCTTATCTCTTTTTTCCGGATTGTAAATTTTGTTGCTGAAAGTTTAATGGCCCTTTTAGCATAAAAACTACAAAGAGAGAATGAGTAAGATACCGTTTGAAAATATCGTTGTTGATGATACATAGGTAGTTTCAATTTCGTACAAATAAAATTTTAAAAATTATATATCTTTTATCTCAAGTACATATCGTTACTTATTTTACTAAAATGATTTTCTGGATTTTCGTTTCGATATTCTGTGAAATAAAAAAACGCTTTCAAGCCATGATTTATTTGGATCATTTTATCTTCGATTGTAAAAATGACACTAGCCTGTTTAGTAAATTTAATAATATTCATTCATGTAAGTGGGATTATTCAGTTTGACGAAATAATTATATTTAATGGATTGTAAAAATTGGAAAGATGGATTTTCCGGAAACTAAATTTTTACAATTAAATTGAATTAGAGTTTGTTTGTTTTTTTTAATTTGCAAGTTACTTGATTATAAATTAAAATTGTAAATCAAAACATTTGATTCAAACTAGACAAATCTGAGGCATATTTCTCAGTTTTGGGACAAAGAATGAAATCAAGATTCTCAAGTAATGAAAGACGCTTTATTCTTTAATTAAAATCACATGCTTTAGAAATATTATTGCAATAATAACATAAAAGCGTACTACTTTAGATGGGTTTTTTTTTCTATTTATATAAATCGGAGTCCATAAAATATTTAATTCTTCTCATATCATACAATTCTGTTAAGTAATGAAAATTTGTACCATGAAAGTGAAAATAAAAGAAAGAAAAAAAAAAGGATAATATTAGTTTTTTGATTTCTCTAAATTTCTTCCAATTTCAAAATAGTACAGACGTTATCAAACGTGTGCTGTCCACATTTTCATTAACCAGTCTACAAAATAATAGAATAATGGTATCTACTGACAGTCCACTTCCTCTTTTTGTTTCTATTTATAGCCTTCTTTGCATGTTAAGATCATAAAATTAATGGATGCACACACAAAAAAACATCAATAATAATTTCAAAAAAATAAAAATTTCAGAGTTGACCTAAATAACAATTTTCTTTTGTCATTTTTTCAGATTCAAAACTACTGTTAAATGTTTTAAAAATTAAAACCAGGAAGGAAATACCATATCCCCCACCCACTCCTTGTCAATTTAAATTTAAGGGCACACTAAAAGTGCCTGCAAAACACGAGCGAACTTCTGCTTAATATGAGCCCGAGGACTTTCATTACGCAATAATAAAACGGAAGAGCAAGGCCACGACTCTTCAAATAGGAACATAATAAAATTAAATGCTCTAACTGCTTAATAAGATCATAGCCATCAATTCTCATCCATTAAGTGGGATTTGTCACCTTATGGCTGCAGGAGGGTGTGGAGAAACAGTTCCGGGAAAACGCATACTTGTTGCTGATCCTTCCAAGACAGTGACTCAATCTTCTTTTTTTTTAGTAGGGACAATGTGGGGCCAATTTCCGTTCCTTAAAGGGACCCCTCTTTAAGGATTTGGGTGAGATGAATAGATCAAGCAGCGTGTTCTCTAACCTGGACACGTCATGGTAGAAACGCGTGAAAACTGTAGGGTTTATGGCCCTCCCACCCGTAGATTCAATTAGATCAACAACCATGGCACCAATTTCCCGCAGCGTCCCTACTGTATATAGTCACTAAAAGTGAGAGGTGCATGATTAAACCTATTTCTGTACCTTAAACTTAATGCATAAAATCCACAGATGTGAATCTCTAATCATGTGAAGTGTTTCGTTTCCACAATATTATAACTATGCAAGCACAATAGGTTTGGTTAAGCCACATGAGTATGAGTAGTTTGCTGAAGAAAAGAAGTAGCCGAAAATCGTTTCTTTTACCCATAAAAATTTTATTTGGTTTACTAAACTTTTGTCATTATCATTTTCTGTAATTTCGTAATCGAAAAGTACTCTTCCGGTCATGCAAATTTTGCATGATGTCCCATTTTCTTGCTGGAAATCCACTAAAGCATGTGAAAATTCTAGTACAGAGACAATAATTAATATTTGCATAACGGTTGAATGTATAGAGTATGGAATAAAATAGAAGTGGGTTTATGTTTCATTTATGCCAAAAGAACCATTCCAAAAAAATAATTTTTTTTTTAAATTTATAAAGTTTCACTTTCTAAATTCCAAATATAGATTTATGTTGTTAAAAGATGAAACGTATGTATAGCAATTTAGTTTGCTGTTAAGTAAATTTAAATCTTAATAAATAATACTGATTAAATCAGATTTTTATCATTACTATTATTATTGGAATGCCTGTCTATTGCTGAGAGGAAGGGGGGGGGAGAAGCACTTATCTTAAACTTTTTATCTTCATGAACTGATAATGGCAAAGTATAAATATGAGGAACTAAGGCTCACGAATTGCTTCTAATAAGCAATATCTTCGGATCCTTTCCTGAATTTTTTAATGTTTATTGACTGCGCTTTTTTTTGGCATTAGGAGATAACCTTTGTTGCCAAAACTCCAATTCTCACCACATTTCAATTAATCGATCAATCAAGGTTCACGGATTCAGCATGATTCATGCAAGATCTGTATTCGAGCTTGGTACACTTTTGGTTTACCATGGTCAAAGGTCTTGGCCATTAGTGTGATGGGATTACCGAGTCGGGTGTCGTTGTCGCCATTTACTTGTAATTAAAAATTATAAGGTCTGTCCTAAAATAGTCTTCTTACAGCTTTGAAATGGGACGTTAATTTGGCTGAAATAGACCATCCTTTAACGCTGAAGCATTATATAACGATAGTGTTCTTAAAATATTCTTTTAATGAGTGTATTCCTGCATACGCTTATTTGTCTGAAAACTGGAAACCTTCAGAATAAGTGGAGGTAGAGCTTTTGTCTTTATAGATAGCCATCTCTATCATTTGCACAAATCGCCGGAAGAAGAGTCTGCTCTCCAGTGCCATTGTTTTCCCGGCAGGTCATCAAATGAAGTTGGCAATCTTGATGAAGAGTGCATTTTGATGACAGCGATGTCATCCACCCGTGTAAGAACTGGATTTGAGCTATTTCTTTAATTGCATTAAGTATGGGAGTGGTCTGCTGATGCATCCACAAGATAGCATCTCCAGGCAATGGGTCACGGATACCCTTTGGGAGTGATTTGGTTTCGCAATTTTCTATTGGAAACGATGTTGTCTGCATCTACAGATGCATCGGTAGATGTAATTGGAAAGTCCTTGTCGATCGAGCGAAAAATGATTTTTATGGGTGGAGTCTTATCAAGATTTGATTCTCGATGTTACTTTATTGCTGGTTTTGGTGCTCTTGAAGTAGGTCAAAAGATTGGGATATTTGAATAATATAAGATTGTTGTGAAAATTAAAAACATTTTATGTGACTGAAAAATGGCTAAACGTTTTTTGTATATTTGTATGAAAATATATTCCGCTTGTAAACAATAAATTAATCATGTGATTCATAAAGGAGATTATATGCATTGGTTAGATTTAAGAATTTGGCAAAAATGTCGCCAACTTCTGTTGCCCTATTGTTAAGTTCAAACGATGTATCCTGAGTCATAATTCAGGCGAAAATTCATGATATTAGTTCGCAAATCAAGTACGTTTATTTTTTATCAAATATTACTATTGATAGTTTCATCTCCAATACAACTAGCGCTTCACGAATAAACAGAATCTTTCGTCGTTATGTTCAAAAAAGGTAATAGGAAAATTTATACTTATTTTAAATTATGGTAACACCTTTCAAGCACAAAATAGCGATTAAGTGTTGCTAATTATTAATTTCAATTTAAAAAAAAATTTCGTAACTACAAGACTGTTGAAATTTTCTTAACTTTACAAATGACATGTTCTATATTTGTTTGTTTTGTATTTCGTAACTGTGAAAAAAAAAAGATTTTTATCAAGAAATTTTACCTATCTATTAATATTACCAAAAATAACAATGCCAGTCAAAATAGCCTTTTACTTATTTTGTTCATTCACATAACATGCACCATATGTATTCGTAAATTCTACAAATTTTTCCACAGACGGCAAACTCAAGGCAATTTCCTATAGAAGCGTTCCGATCTTTTGGATTGTTTCAACCACCACCTGCAAACAGGCAACTGTTCGTTCCCGTGCGAGAAAAATCAATATCTATAGCTCCCCTGTTCATTACTCCAAGGTAAAAGAATCACGCACGAACAAAATGCGTGCCGTTTACTCGTTAGATGTATCTTCGAATGTGTAGAGGGGGAGGGAGCCACCTAACGTGCATTTCACACGCATGTAACATCAGCCATTCTCTTATCTTGGACACATGAAGCACTCCGGCTAATTTCCCCTCCCCATTAAGTCTTTTTGGCCCCGAAAGAAAATTGCCCGCTTCCATCCTCCCGCTGTGAAAGTTGGACTGTATGAGATATGTTTATGGAGTTCCTTGCTTAATTCGTATTTGTTAGTCGTATGCTTTTTTTCTGAAATCAAACTGAATTGCCTATCAAAAACTGATGAAATTATTATTGTTTATAACCCATAACATTTGTTCCATTATCTATTTGGTTGGGGGGGGGGGGAGGCCTTAATTTGTTCTTCTAAAAAAACTTTTTAAATTCGAATCCATTTTTTGAACAGGAATGGCCCTTGTGCCAAAAACCCAAACTAACCATTTTTTGAAAATATGTAAAGCTAGCAAGAGTGTTGTTCTCCTTACAGCTTTCTAATATATTTAGATAAAATGGTTTACTTTGTATTAAGTTTCCTTGCATAATAAAGAGAATATAGTATACATCTTGGACTTTTTTCCTTTGACCTACCATTCTGACTGAGTCCATATTTTACACTAAATATTTATTTTTGTAGCTGAAACCACATGCCAAATTTTATTTATCTAGTTCATATTGTGTACAAAAACAAATAAACAAACCGAAGCCAGTCCAAACCGAAACGCAGATATGTAATTCCGATATAAAGACTATAAATGAATCATTCATCTAGAGGGATACGCTTTTTGAGTTATCGCATCCATTTACACACAGCTAAACAGACGAACAGTTAGTTGAAATTTTGCTCTCCTCTCGTAAATATATTCACAGTTATGAAATCCGTAAAAAAATTAAAAAATCCTTTCCGGTATTCATTTTCCAATTGATTTATTTTATGTCTGTTTTTGCTATTTTTGATCAACGAACTTCTTTATGCGTTGTTTCATTCAGGTATTCATTTAATGAATCATTCATTACGCAAATTGTCTAAAAAAAATCCTTTGTCTAAGTTTTTTTTTTTTTTTTTTTTTTTCTTTTCAATTTGTTAACTTACGAAATCTGAAAACGAACCATTCATAGTTCAAAATACGATTATCATAAACCTAATCTAAATACCTAAATTGTTGAACTTCATCTACATATTCTTTTTTTTTTTTTTTTTTTTTTTTTTCATGGTCCCATTAATTGTGGACTTTGGCATGCATTTTTCGCTGACGCAATACCTATGCACAGGTGTTGCGACGAACGTATGAATGTGCGTTGCAGACCCATTGTTTTGTTCCCATGAATAATGGAGTCCTCTTCTACTCTGTCTCTGAATCCTAATAAATTTTTTGAGCGGAGAAAAACAAATCCCAAGGGCTTATATTTTTTTTGTAATATGTTAGCGTTTATTGGAATTACTATTTGTTTAAATTTTAAAATACATCCATATTTTAAAATATGACAGATTGTAAATGTGTCACATTTTAAGAGTGTGCTTTCTTCTTTGATGTATGTTTTTTAAATATTTCAAGAGTTTTGTTTTAACTTAAAATTTTTACATTCTATGCTATTGTTTTCAGTTGCAATATTTAACAATAATATTTAATTCATAAAAATTTATGTAATGGATTGGGCAAGGACAATTTTAGAAATTGTGTTTATTAAAAAGATATTTAAAAGCTTTTCGCTATTTCTTATATTTTGAGAAAAATTTCTATTGAAAGTCGTAAATTCACTGGCCCTTATTGTTATAATCAAGTAAATCTTATCAAGTAACATCTAATTGCAATTGTTTAAAATAAGCTATGATATTCTTTTCTATTCCTGCTTATAAATTAGACACTCCTAACCTAAATCAGTGTGGTGCATTTGATGCTTATTAAGTGTTCTCGAATTGGTTGCCATTAATTCTCATATTTTCTTCGAAATCAGTTTAGTTTTTCAATTTTTAAATATTATGTGAAATTATCGTTATTCATTTTTAATTTTTATAATGCAGATCTTACAAAAAAATGCAAATGTATATTTTTAAAAATGAACTTATTAAAAAAAATGGCGATCGTTTCTGCGAGCTAATTATATTTTCGGGAGTGTTTTGCTGTAACATTTTAAGAGATTAAGAGAAAAATAATTCCTATAAAAAATTTAATGGTTATTTGTGTAAGTGTGTAATGATATTTCTTAATCTAATTTAAATCCTTATTAATTTTCTAATTTTTATCCTAATTTAGCCCATATTAACTTCATTCTAAAATGTTCTCTTATTTCCTGATCCAGTTCTCACTTTTTTATTTAATTATTTCTATACGCGCTCTATAAAACTGCTGGTCTCAACATTTTCATACGCTCCGAATGAAGGGATAAAAATTCTTAATGAGATTCTCCTGAGATTCCCTTCCTAAAGCGACACATGTCAAAGAAATTCCTATCAAAATCTCATAATAAAATCATTGAAGGGAAAGATGTTGGTCTCTTCTGCTCTTTTGTCGCGATATAAAAGAACGTCAATTTTATCATCGTCACTTGCACATAAAATGCCTTCTTTAGTGAAATAAAGCGAAGTCAAAATTTCTAAAGTTTCTTCTTTAGTTAGGCCACGCAGCTTCTAAAATATGTTTGCGCGCACACACACACACACATATATATAATATTCGAAATTGATTGTATTTAATATCAAATATCTAAATTTTTATCTTTTTATGCAATATTTATATGAATGAAGCAAAATGTGGATATTTAACATCATATTTTGACGATTTGTCATTGATATTATTATTTCTACTATTACAAAACACACGAAAAAAGAAACAAAAAAAATAATGAAAAATTTAATACAAAAAAGAAACTACTAATCGCAAACAATAATGTGTATGTTTTGTTTTCCTGTCGTGCAAAAATGGGAGTAAATTGTATCCCAAGAAAATATAAGAAAGAGGCCTTTAAATGTTTAACTTTAATTTTTTTTTAAAGCTTGGTTATTTATGACATGCATTTCTAGTAGATACGCATTTTAACATTTGCTTTCGGAAATAAAATCGCCTTAGTCGATTTTTGTAATCTCTCTTAAAACCAACACGAAAGTGGCGATAAAATTTATAATTTCATACCACTTTTCTTCTGCATCTTCTCGCGGCTTGGATGAATCATTTCATGCAAGGAGGGGGAAAGAAATGGGGAAAGCGAATCCCGGGATCAAAACAACCCCGAGGGACTTTTACCTGCTCTTTCCTCTCCTTTCATTATTCGTTCTATTACCTGCAGGTAAACTGTAACCGTCGTTTCGAGTTCAGGTGAGCTATTAAGACCGGTTGAATCCTATTCCGTGATGCGGCGCCATTTTTTTTTTTTTTTTTATAACTTCTCTATTCATTTATGGTTTTAATGTAAACTCTCCACAGAAATGTTTTTTCATCAGTTTGTTGAATGTTTTGTATGCAAAATTAGATTTTCTGAAATGGCAATGGAGAGGTTGTAAAAACTTTAAAGAAAAAACTTATAATTGGTTCCATTTTGTAATAACTGTTTTGATTTCTTTCTAATTGCTGTTATTTGATATTTGACAAAGACTTATTGAAAAGTAAACTGTTTTGGAACTTTTTTTCCCCTGTAAAATAATAAGCTCGGAAATCCGTGTCAAAGAATGCACGTTTGTTGATATTATGAGTGATTTTTGATATCTTGGATGATATAACTTTTTTTTAATAATTCTTGCTTTAAGTTCTAAAAAATAAAGAAATATCAAAGACTCCTAAAAGTGATTGTATATTGCTTCATAATATCATTTATAAAATTCATATTATAAAACTTTCATACCTGTTAGTTAAATGTAGTATTTCATATTGTGTAATATATATATATATTTATTTAATAATAATTATAAAACAAAAATTATTTATATTTTACAGTTTGTAATTAGTTTATAACACAAAAAATTTTAATCATATTCAGTTAAATACAAATTTAAACATTAAAGATCTTGGAAAAACAAATCTCCATAAACTTTTGAGCTAAAATGCTCAAAAATTTAGACTTTTTATTAAATTTGCCAATCGTATCACACAGAAGCAGCCAGTATCAGAATTTCAGGCCTATAATCAATAACAAAACATTCAAATATCCTAAAATTGAAAAAACAAAAAATCAAGGCAACACAAACGTGACGAAAATCACAACACTTATAAATATATATCTATGGTCCCCCTTCCAAGTTTATACAATTTCACAAATAGGATGGGACAATCTAGTTTCGGAACAGGCCGAAGAAGGTTATAAACTCACTGGATGGTGGAAGCATAAAAAAATCCAGTCCTTGCAAACCCCTGCTTTATAAATATATCAAGACAATTTGTTTATATTTGTGATAACAATCTTCAATTTAATACTAAAAAAAAAACTCAAGGTAATTTGATCTTATTACATATCATTTTTTTCACTCTTTGCAATGATTAATTTACGATTGTATTCTTCCAAGAGTATCTACCAATTAAGCGGTTATTAAATCCACCCAATGACACACATTCAGTTGTGCAGGCACTTTTTATATCCTCCCTGGGGCATATCACCCGCCAAAGCTGCACAGAAAAGAGGCTAAAACGGAGACCCCAACTCTAAACTCCCCTTCTCTTCTTTCACAACCTCTTCGCCCTCACCCCCTCTGTTTTCTTTATTGGTTTCCTTCTTTTTTCTTTTTCCTTCCTTCTGGATGGGCATTGCAGACCTTGTATTCAAGTAGGAGAAGGGTAGGAAAAAAAGTGCCCCGAAAACTTCAGAGCCCCGAATAGATAGATGTTGAAACAACCATTTGATGCTTTTCTTGACGTTCTTGGGACTGGTTCTTTCTCATCCATTTGCGTCACTGTACGACTTATCAGCAACTCGGGGAGCATTTATCTCAGAAAAGGCGAGAGTAGCATTTGCTTACATCCTTCACTTAGAACGATAAGGATTGACAATGGATGGGGGTTTGAGTCACAATGTTTCGAACACATTTCTACCCGATGACCGATTACAGGAGTTTAAGGAGCTTCATTAAGTGAAATGGATGGATTCTGTTGAAAAGAAGGGGTTTTGTTGCAAATTCTGCTGACTTTTCTTGCAAACTAACAAAAGTAGTGTTGTGTTTTGTGTAAAAATATTTTTAAGAGTGTGCAGTTTTCTTTTACTAGAAAAGGCTTTCTTTCACTCGCATAAATATTGCTTTCATTGTCTTAGTTCTTGAAACATTGAAAAAATAAGTTATAAACAAAGTTGTGTTACTTTTCTTCCACATTTTTGATTGTAGGATTTCTTTTAAATGAATTTCCGTGCATATTTTCGGTAATAATAAAGGGTGGTAGTAATTTTACAAAGTTTCTTAAAATCTGTTTATTAAAAATTTTAAATACATTCTGAATTTGAAATACATTCTTAAAAGAATCACCTATTGCGAGATTAACAGCAATTTATAAATATGTAATTTTATTAACTGCTATGTAATTACTAATTTTCAGTCGTAGAAAGTATGGTAGTAATTTAATTTTTCCCAGAAATTTATGCTCAACATTTATCAGTAATATTATAATATGCATTTTAAGTCAGTAATTTACTTTTTTATTGCATTACTTTGATCATTTTATTAAAAGAGGACACATAAGCGAATTTTTGTGTCATCTTGTTTTGTGTTCAACATTTCCGATGAATGGGCCCATTGTAAAATATATTTCGTCCTGAAAAGCGAAAATTTCATAATCTATATAATATTAAAGAGTTAGGCATTTTCATATAAAAATTCAATTCAAAATTTTCTTGCGTTGAAAGTTGCATATAATTTTACAAATGAAAGCGCTGGTTGTCATCAATAATTATAATATTGTGTCCAGCAAACTTTTCTTTGTTCGCTATTTTAAAGCAATTTATATGCATCAAAAATAAAATGCTACTTAAATTTCAAATTGTTTAATTATTCATGACTTCATTGTGTTTCAACCACGACCCCACCCAACAACATTTTTGGAAACAAGAACTAAATTAAGAATATCCATGGAAATCCCCAGAATGGAAAATCCGTCTGTCGTTTTGCACATAGGGGTCGTTGTGACGCCGCAGCTGTTCTTTGTTATGAATAGGCAGGCAGACCCCTAATCGTTTGACTGGTCTGGATGTGGGGTGGCTGGCACCTGTATTTCCGCACTTGAATAGAACCTGATTCTGTGTCGTCTTTAAAAACGATTCAAGAGGGACGGGGAGAAAACTGGATTTGAAATTTGTTCGTTGGGCTGACATATGGAATCACTGAAGCGTGGATTTTCTTGAAAAGTTTGATCGACAATACGGGCGTTAGTGAGCGCTGACTAATTTTTTTTTCATTCAAAAATTCTCATTTTTGGTTTCGAATTTCTGATCTCAATACTGAGGGATCATAAAAACATATGCATGAATACACCTTTGCAATATTTTGCCTAACAAATATTTATTTTTATTTTTTTGCTTAAATGTTATAATAATAACAAAAGTAGTTATAACCTTTCTATGTTTATGCATTTAAAAAGGCTTCGTTCGTTGTAAGTCAATATGGTCAATGTCGTAATTCATAAAGAATAAAACTAAATTGTGTAATGATGGGAGAAAAGATTCATTTGTGTTTATAGGTGTGACTACAATGGTACTCCTACGATTCTTATAAGCAATACAGTTTCATCTCTGTGGTTCATGAATGAAGGGATATTAAACTTCTCTTTCATTATTTCTCGCACCATGCTTCTTTATCGAACTTTATGTGTTAGGCTTAAAGTAAAACTGACATCATAAAAAAACTAATAATTCATTTACTATTTATTTTAATTTAATGAAAGGAAACTTAAAAAAAAAAAAAAAAAAACCCAAACTACTGTTTTTTTTTAAAGGAAAAGGTAAAAAATTGTATAAAAATTAAATTATATAATTTAATTTTAAATTAGTTCATTTAGATCTTGACGTATTTATCCATGATTCGTTTTATATATATTTTATTCTATTTATATTTTATATTTAAATGTGTACTTATTTTTTCTTAAATTTTCAAATTAGTTAAATGAACTTTTTGTAAATTGCTTTCCGCTTTTAAAAATGAAATCTTAACTTTTCAAATAACTTTACTGTTCTATTGTATTCATGAATACTCTTTGATATTAAATAACCATTTTGACGAATTATATATAACTATTCTTCAAGAATGAAATTCTAAATTCTATGAAATGTAAACATTTTTTTCTTTTTCTTTTTTCTTTTGTCTTTGTCAGCTTAGAAAAGAAATTTCTAATTTTTTTTACAATAGTTTCTTCAGCTTAGATAAGAAATTTCCAATTTTTTATAATAGTTTTCTCATCTTAGATAAGAAATTTCTAATTTTTTTGTTAATAATAGTTTTTTTTTGCTTAGAAAAGAAATTTCAATTATTTTACAATAGTTTGTTCTGTCCTTGAGCTGACTCGTGAGATTTCTTCCGAAAGTGAAAATAATTCTTGATTTTAAAGTTTAGTACATTTTTCAAAAATTTTATGGGATCTTAAAGAAGGGTCTATAGAAGAATTCACCTCTTCAAAAACAACCACTAATGGGTTCGAGATCCACAATTTAAAAGAAACCTTATCGTTTGTGAAAATCGTTGAAAACATCTTGGCACACAAGAGGAAACAATCACATCTCAATTTGTAGCCAACCCCCTAATTGCTTCTCTCCAATCGCTCCGGCAGAGCCTGTGAGCTGAGTCCTTGTGGTTGCTCGCCTTTCACTCAGTGTAGTGTATCCGAGCAGAATGGAAGTGGTGGGGCTCGCGGCTCTTCCAAGAGTTGGCTGTTGCAGTGGTGGCCTTGCAGAAGTTCACTTTTGTTGACAAAAGTTTCCATTGGTTACCGGCCCTCGAGACGGCTACATGTGCTTTTGGCATTCATACTGGCCATTGGACACATCGAAACGTCCAACAGTATTTTTAGTGCTATTAAAAAATCAAGAACTTGGAAATGTGTGTTAACTTTATGGATACTTCCTGTCAAAGAAGCCTTTTGCCTGGGACCTGCTAATTTTATATGTGAATGTGCTATTCCGACTTCATTCATTTAATGGATAAGCGATATAGGAATATTGATCTGTTATCGATTGCCGATTTGTAGAGTATTGAATTATCCTGTAAATTGATGCGGTTAGGTATATGTAATTTAGAATTTGAATTGTAGTGCAGATATTTAAAAAAATTAGAATACATTAAATGCGTGTTAAGTGTAAAAATGTTTTTTTAGCTTTTCTTGAAATGCATTTATATAAGAAATTAGATTATCGTCTGCTAAAAATTTAAGAATAATAAAATTAATATATTGAATTTTTAAAATATTTTACCTGAAATGCATTTATGTTAAGAATATATACTCAAATAAGAAGCTAAAAGTCGTCTGCTAAAATAAAAGTAAACAAAAAATACTGAAAATAATTAATTTGTATAAATAAAATAGAAATATCGTCATCTAATTATTCGTTTAATTAAAATTTATTAAAAATTATTTATGAATTAAAATTTATTTCTGAAATGCGAATTGTGTAATTACTGAACGAACGTATATTTTAAGTAACTTCGCTTTAGCATTAGCTTAGTTTATTTTCGAATAATCATGGCTTATCTGAAGCATAGTTTTACGCTTCCTAGTTCGTTACGTAAATCCAAACGTAACAAAGCAAAGATTGATTTGCCGCCATTAGCTTCTTTACCTGGCAGTCCAGGTTTATCCAGATCTGAAACTACACTTTACGTTAAAACAGAAGAAGATGGACGTTCTTCTGCTTTTATTCCTTTGGATAACATCGAAGCTACTCTGTCCAGAAGAAGAAGCAATTATGTGCCTGACTTCTATGGCGGCCATCCTCTTCCAGAATATTCACCGCAATCTGATGACCATTCTGATTATGGAAGTGACAGTATGGCACATTCGGAAGTCGAAAGCATTTTGACTGACACTGGTTCCACTTCTGTCACGCTCAGTTCAAGCAGTTCTACCTGTGACACAAGCAGCGAGGTAGACGTCAAAAACGAAACAAGTGGACAGTCGGATAATTTGTCATCTCCTGAAGCAAATACTGTAGCCAGTGACTGGCAGTTTACGAACAATCTCACCTGTGATTATTGCCCAGTAGGTTTATGTAACTGCACAACACCTCAATTATATAGGATGAGGTTGCCTTGTTGTCAGACTATGGAACCTCTTTGGGAAAGTTCTCCAGTTGGAGATACCTCAACGTATGGCTCGAAGAAAAAAGTAGTGAATTGGTATGACCGTAAACTCAAACGCAAGTCTTGTCCTGTTTTACAAGTGAGTACTTATATATGTCAAAAATATATATATATCTTCTAAAAGAATGATTATATTTTTATTATTTTCAAGAAAACTAACATGACATTATTTAAAAAAAAACTAACAAAATTGATCCGTTTTTCCCGATGATTTTTAAGTTCATTCATAACTAAATTTGTCTACTATTACAGAAAATAATATAAACGCCTGTTCATATTATATTATAAATTGAAATATGACTGTTCGAATTCTAGCTTTATTATTTAATTTTATGAGTAATTTAGAATACTTATATTTTTATTCAAGAAAGCTAACGTAATTGATCCGTTTGCCTCGATAATTTTTTTCATTCATAACTAAATTTGTCTGCTATGGCAGAAAATAATATAAACGCCTGTTATAATATATTATAAATCGGAATATAATTGTTCGAATTGAAACATTGTTATTTACTTGTGTGAGTAATTTAGAAATCGAGTAATTTTAAAACTATTTTATCTTTTCCTGACTTCACCATCAATTTTAGATAGATTTTTAATGGAAATTTTAATTTAAATTAATATTAAACTAATTTAGCTTTTTTACTGCTAAATGGCATGTCTTTATATAGAATTGATATTACTTTTGCGTTAGTTTAAATTAATATTACATTAATTAATTTATTTTACTGCTAAATGGCTCTTACCTTTATATAGGATTTGTTTTAATTTTGCTTGCAATTTAATTTTTTGGTACGCTATCTTTAAGAAAATATATTTGTCGTAGTAGTAAATAGCTTGCTATCTAACTATTTTAGCTTATATTATATGTATTCAAACTATTTTTGTTTATGTTATATATATTCAATTTGAATTTTATTAAAATAATGTGAGCTAACCTATCAAATTTCAAATTATATACAAAAAAAAAAAAAAAAATTAAGGTTGCAGATGAAAAAAATCGTGCAACGAGTTACTTTTTTTTCTCATAAGAAATTTTTTCAAACACTGCACAAATAGTGAATCGGTATCAGCTAAATAAATAGATCAAATGGTCTGGAAATAATTGCTGTTTAGTTGAAAAAGAATGTATTGTTATCTTCATTATGTTATTATCTTTATCTATTAATGTTACGCAAATGATATTTTAATCATAATATGGGCGAAGCTATTTACTTCCTCTTTCTAGACTTCTTCCGCTGAAAAATCAAATCCTTCCCTCGTAAACATTTTACTATGATAGTGACTAACACGAATACAACGTCGAAATCATTGAACCACGCTTGATAAATCCGGTTTTCTGTATATTTTTATGCGAGGAAAGGGGGGTAGGAAAACGACCCTGTAATTTCGTGTCGACAGGTCGCTAAAAAAGAAAAAGACACCTTTACGAAACACTCGATTCGGAACTCTGTGGTGTGTAATTAGGAGGTCCACGCGAAGGGAGAATTTACGCACTATAGAGACATGCCTTTAACAATGATATTTTTGTGTCGGTTTCTTTTTCTT